>NC_056750.1:618909104-619011604 GCF_019279795.1 Protopterus annectens | reverse complement strand
AATTGTAGCTAAATGGCTGACATTTTTTGGTAACCTCCCCAAAAGAGAGCCAGACTTAAGTGTCAGACTAGTACAAAATCACTCAGCAAACTGTATGAACTGCTGCACAGCATTTATGCATAAAAAAGAAGTTATTCATTTCTCATCGCTATGCACATGTACTTCTGAGCCAGTGAACTATGAAAAATACTGTGCACTGGCAGCAAAACCTAATGAGGAATGCAATGCCATAATGAGATGAAGGCCTTTGGAGACTCATTTTGAACTGATTCTTGTAATGTTCTTGACTCATGTAGCTGGGATTCTTTGAGATTCCAATGACACCACCTTAAAGAAGCATTCGCAGGCCACAGAGAGATTAATTTTTATAGTCATTAAGTTTCTATAGGAATACACCCACAATGTTTTTAAATTTGCAGCACTTTTTGGCAGTGACATTCTGCTGTGAGTATCCTTCCCAAGTAACATGTGTGAAAAGTGAACCGAGATCTGTAATCATAAATGCATATCTGGCAAGCGTACTTCACATTACTATCTCAGTCACTACTTCAGACCTGGAGCATCTGTGCAAACAAAAACATTGCCAAATTTCTACCTAAAAAGTATAATGTATAAAAAATCTATAACATGTGACCACCTTATGGTAGTGCGGGCATTTAATCGTAATTGTCTTATAACTTGTCTTTGATATACTTACTATTCATTTTTAGATACTTCTTTTCTGAATTTTAATTAGGTTTGATATGGAATTGTGCTAACTGCAAAATAATTTTAGCTGCATTTTCACATTAACATCAAAATATTGCATACAATTAATTCATTAAAAGCAACATGACATATCTACTGTTGTTTTGTAACTAGATAGTGTGATCCCTTGACACAAGGCTCACAAAGGAGTTAGAATGCATGAGTGCTTCATTGCAGTAGGGAACTTTAACAATGAGATGGCCATCGAAAGCATAGGTACTTTAAATAATGTTACTATGGCCCCCTCTCCAAGACTTGCTAAGTCCCACATGTATCCCTTCTGTGATTGTACATCCCTGCTAAGCATTGCTCAGTTATTGTACCTGTGAGTCAATGGACTGTGATTATAAGTATTTGCAGAAAAGAGAAAGGAATGTTACCTGCTGACAGGGAGCCAGGATCCAGGACTCATTTGTAAAAAAAAGATGCCAAATGTTTATATGGTTAGTATTAATGGAGTCTGAACAAAGCATGCAGAGTTTACACAGAGAGTGCAGAAAGACGTCAGTGCAGGAAAAAGTAGTGGGTGGAGAAGATACTTAGATCATTGTGAGACTGATGACTCTGGAATAATACTTCTAAAAGAAGAAGCACAAATTATTAGCAATTAATTAACCAGAATGTCCTAGGAAATTAAGGCAAAGACTTACCTGGTTGTTGAAATTTCTCGGTACAATTCTGTAATCACTTTAGAGAATGGCATTGGATGAATGTAGGCGAAAATATACTTTTTTACTTTTGTAAATAGCAGCTTTAGTTAAAATTAGAAGATGCACAAAGCAGCTGAAAGTCATGGGGTAACCATATAACACAATATGTCTTCCAGATCTGAGCATGCTTCAAAAACATTTCTGTAACAAAGTATATCCTATGGAAATGTGTGAGACAGTGCTGTCCTTTGTTGAAGCAGCACTTAACTTATAACCAGGAAAGTTTCATTAAAACAGCTAATACTGTAATTTAACTGATTTTGTTTTTTTTTTGGGGGGGGACAGGCTGTGACCTTTAATATTGTGAAGAAAAGGCAGGGGTTAAACTCATTTACTTATTTTTATTATATTTCCAAACAGCAAATAATGATACATCACAAAAAAGTGCATAGAAATCTTTACTAACTCCAAGTTTTGTGGAGAAAATATGGGAATCAAGTCAAGAATGTCACTATAGCCAGCTGATCAGTAATTTCTAGTAGGTGAGCATGTCGGTTGTGCAAAACCATACAGTATCCTTTTGGAATGAGAGTGAGAATCATGGGAATTGTATCAGTCAGTACTTAATTAATCAGCTCCATTTTGATTTTACTTGTAAGTCAGTGCAGCCTTGCGTCAGCACTCTCCTTGAGGGAGTCAACTAGGCACCAGAAACACTAGGTCTGGGGATCTGTACTTCGCATGTGACAAAACATGCTGGAAAGAAAGAAATGTGCCCCAAAGGATCCCTGCAATAAGAATAGGCTCTCCATACATGTAAAACAGAGTTCATCCCTGATTGTATTTAAATAAAACCTTGACATTTGGATGATTAATTATTAATCCTACTATTGTAGGTACTTATTCTTGTGGCAGATGTGTAACATGCCAACATGTTAGTGGAACATTTAAATATATTAATGGGCTGCCTTTCCAGTCTAATGCCATGTTTTCATGTAATACAGAAGGCATTATATATGCACTTAAATGTCCTTGTGGTATGTTCTATATAGGTGAAAGCAAGAGGACCTTTAAGACTAGAATTCAGGAACATATCAGGGACATTAAAAATGCAAAATGAGAGAGCCCTCTTGCCATGCATTTTAAAAGACATCATAATGGTAACCCTATGGGTTTGTTAGGCACAGTTTTGGAACATATTCCTACTAATAAGTATGGTACAGATCTTAAGAAAAAACTTTTGTATAAAGAAACACTTTTTATATTAAAATATGGTACATTAGCCCCTGGTGGCATTAATGCAGAATGCAACTGGAAAGTTCTTATTTATGCTTGTTATGTGATTTTAAAATTGTTTAATTGACTTTATTATATAAACTTGTGCTTAAGTTTTTATTTTGTATTCTCCTTGGAAGGCTATTGCCGAGGTGCTAGAGGTTTTATTAAACTACTTGAGTGGTGGATCCTGGTTTCTACAGTCGTTTATTATTATACTGAGTAATTGTACTGGTAATGCATCTCCATAGTTCAGCTCACTGTTCCAGTTAACACTGAATTGTTTCCCTAATGCGCTCTTGGGCATAAGTTGCCTGTTATTCTTTGCAATCTGCTACCTTTTGTTATATTTCTACAACACAGGGAAAGGGGCTTACTGAGCCATAGCAGAATACAGACTTCAGACCACTCTACCAGATTAAAAGATACTTCTCCTTTCCCCACCTGTGTACCTCTTGAACCTCTGACTAGTCTGTTGTACCAACCCAGGCTTAAATAGTTCATTTCAAAACCTATTACGACTCATCTCCTTTCATTTTTATCTGAACTTTCAACTTTTCCGCTAGATTCTTCCAAGAATGTAATCATTTTCTTCATTCAGATATAGTCTTAATTTCACCTGTCACGCACAATTTCCTATATCTCCTTTTCATATCAGTGCACATAACTGGCTCTCTAACTTCAGGCTACACAAAATACCCTCCTGTGCCTCAGTACCAAAGTAACTGTTGTCACTCAGCCATCCACTGTCTCCATTAATGAAATAACTTACATCACCGCTAAACTGCTCACCTAGAACCTTTACATCCACTACCTAAAATCACTTTGCCATTGTTGCCTTTTTTCTAGAAATACTAATGTATTAATAAATAAATCCTCAGGTGCAGACAGTTTTACCATAGCTGATGTTGCACTGTCTTCGCATTTAAGATGTCTTTTGGTATAAAGCACCAATCATTTTCAGGTTATTGCAAATCACTGATGTAAGGCACATACTCGTCTCCATTGCCTTACTAATGCAGTAACTGCATTAATTTTCTAACTGCTATGTGCCTGCATTACCACACTTGTGCATTATTGCTTTCACACTGAACTCAGGGATGCATGTGCCTAACCTGGCAGTTACAGCTACCCATTTCACATACATCTTCTATAGCTAAGAATAATTACCTGCTGTGGCACAAAGATAGGATGCCCTGATTGCAACTTCTGGGAGTGGACCTGGTCCCTGAGGAATCATATAAGGGAGAAAGGATAGGGTGACATTTTTCTGGCTCACCTATCTTGGAGGGAGGGTCTTCCACTCAAGACTGTAACCAGAAAGACTACTCAAGTCATGCCTCTCCAAATAAAGCTGGAAACCTGAAAGAAATAATTCTAAAGCGAAAGGAAATGTTAAGTGTAAACAGTCCTACTACATTTATAGACTACATACAGAATACTACTGAAGATAGCAGGGAAAATATAAACTCTTCAGAAGTTAAAAATTATTCTAAGGCCTCAAAAATGTATTGCTGAATAAGTAAAAAAGTTTTAGTTCATGTTACAGACCTCAACATGCTTCATATACAGTTAATGGTTAATTTTAAATTTTTAGTGTGATCATTGGCAATGCAGATGTGAAATGCACATTACCCACATATATACAGTAGCACACATAATGTGCCATATCACTGTGACACAGTGACCTAGTGAGGGCTATACAAGCTGGTCTTGGACAAGTTAATCAGGAAGGGAAGGCCAAAGGAAACTAGGGTGAAGCTAGTTTGAAGCAGTATACAAAAGGGTTACTGCTACTAACAGTGGCAGGTTCCTCTAGGAGAAAGGGAGGAGTTTCCACTTCCATGGCTAAAAAGGATATGCAAAGCTTCCTTGACATTGTATTGAAAGAAGTATTGCCACAGGTTTGAGAAACTTTCTGTGCTGTGAAAAGAAGGAACAATCTTTGGGGCAACTTCTGCTAAAGTTGGAAGCAATAAAGCAAATGCTATTGTATGTTCCTAAATAAAATCATTTTGTGTTGCCCATGTAAAAAAAAAAAAATAAACACGAGAGTTTTATAACAAGACAGAACTGGCTTTGTGACTGGTTTATAATTCACACTGAAGAAAGTCACTACAATACACTATGCATGTTGTTGTATCTTTCGGCTTTTCCTGGTTAGGGGTCACCACAGCGGAACTCCGGTTCGCTAATGATTGGCAGTAGATTTTTACGTACCAAGTTGCCAGCTCTGATGCATTACCTTCAATGAAGGTACGCCCCACTCATGCATGTCTCAACACAGAAGACGTTTTAGCTGAGAATTGAACAGGACAACATCATACTGTGAGGCGACAACGCTACCGCAGCACCACCACCGCAGTTACTACAATACACTATGCATACACATGTGAAATGCACATTACCAACGTATATATATATATATATATATATATATATATATATATATATACAGTAGCACACATACTGTGCCATATCACTGTGACACAGTGACCAAGTGAGGGCGAGAGATCCCCCACCATGCCCCAAGATTCCCACTCCTCTTTTCTTGATGTACTGGAAAATATTAGGGTTCAACCAAACACCCTAATAATGGATGATTTCAACTACCCCACCATTAACTGGGAAAACTACTCGTGTACCAACTCCTTCACACAACGCTTTCTGGAATTCATAAACTCCAATGCCCTGGATCAACTTATCCACACCCCCACCAGGGGCAATAATATCCTAGACCTAGTCATTACCAACATGAGTAACTGGTGTTCCACACCTGAAGTCAAATCCTTGTTGGTCCGATCCGACCATAAGCTAATCACCCTTGATATCCACATCCCACCCCCACCCCCCATTAAGTAAACCACGGTAAAATATTTCTCCAAAGCCAACTTCATGCTTCTTAAGACAGAAGTGGTGAACTTTATGACACCCATGCAGATGGACAATACAGTTATGACTGCTGAATCCTACACAAATGCACTCTACAAGCACTTACACGAATGCATGGATCATGCTATCCCAAATAGAACCAAGACGCTATACTCCAAAAAAAAGGAAGCCAATCTGGTGGTCCCCTGCCATAAACCAAACAGAAGGAAGAAATTGTTGCAAAAGAGAGTAACATCCCATGAGTGGAGGAGCTCCCTGGTCAGCCTCAGTAAGAAGCTGAGATCCCTTACAAGATCCTCCAAAGCTAGCTAAGAAAACAAAATCACCACTAATTCTAAGGACAACCACAAAGCATTCCATAGCTATGTCAAGAATCTTAATGGCAACACCCAGATCAGCTCTGAGTTACAGCACAATGGCACAAAAATTATAGAACTGACTGATATTGCCAACATCCTGGCAGATAGGTTCAGTGCTAACATTACTCCCCCCCCCCCCCACCTCCTAAAAGGCCCATATCTATACAGGAAGAATGCAGAGTTCCTGTGATCACAACTATGCAGGTAAAAGCTGTACTCTCTAAAGCCAAAAACACAGCATCCACGGGACCGGACAACATCCCAGGCTGCATTTTACACAAACTTCAGCACTATGTTCAATCATAGCCTCACATCAGGCTTTGTGCCCACTGAATGGTGTACAGCAACAGTTATCCCACTCCACAAAGGGGGAGACACCAATGAACCTGGGAACTATCTCCCTATTAGCCTGACAAGCCTGGTTTGCAAGACCATGGAACGTATCATCATGGAACTCATAAACAAAGACATTGATAACCTCCAAACTCTGGATCCCACCCAGTTCGGGTTTGTGAAAGGCAGATCATGTCTCCTGAACCTAATTGACTTCTTTGAGGCAGTCACCAAAGTCATAGATGAGGGTAAGGTGGTTCATGCAGCCTATCTTGACCTCGCCAAGACTTTCAACACCATTCCCCATTCTGGAATTATAGCTAAACTCACTAAACTACGTATAAATCCCTACGTCACAAGATGGGTTGCCAAATGGCTCACTGAGAGAACCCACACTGTAAAAGTTGCACACTCCAAATCTGACCTCAAACCAGTGACAAGTGGAGTACCACAGAGTTCACTCCTGGGACCTCTCCTGTTTGGTATCTACTTCTCTGAAGTACAGGCTAACACAGAAGGCCTCTGGCTAATGAAGTTCACAGATGACTGCAAACTGGGAACCATAGTCGAGTCCCCAAATAATGTGGAAATCCTACAGAAGGGCCTCGCTGAGACAGATGCCTGGTGTCAGAGCCATGGCCTCAAGCTCAATGCCAAAAAGTGCATTGTCATCTCCTTTGGTAAAAACTCTGTACCCATGAACTACTACATAGACAGCAGTCTACTTAACACCGAATGTGTGATAAGAGACCTTGGGACCCAGGTGGACAGTAGTCTGTCCTTTGATAGTCACATCGCCACAGTAGTCAGGAAGTCCTTCTACATGGCACACCTCATCATAAAAGGGTTCTCATCCAGGAAAAAAGAGGTCACTGTTCCCCTCTACTCGATACTTATTAGACCCATTACAGAGTACAACGCCCCTTTTTGAATGTACCTCACAAGACATCTGCAGCAGCTGGAAAGGCCACAGATGTACCTCACAAAGAAGATTACTGGCCTCAAACAGATGCCCTACACTGACCATCTCAAAAAACTCCAGCTTTACTCCATAGCATATCACCTACTCTGAGGTGATCTCTGCCTAACATATAAAGCTATGTTAAACCCAGAGCTATTGGACATGCTACACCTAAAGAAATCCCAATCCCTCCGAGCTACATGGTCTAGGGACCTAAACCTTGTCACCACAATAAACAGGACATGCTGGAGGGATAGATTCCTGTCCCAGAGACTTTCCATACTCTGGAACAGGCTATCCATCTATGTCAAGCAAAGTTCTTCATTATCACTCTTCAAGAAAAATCTTGATGAGTGGATGGGAAATAGGAAATACACCCCGGGGATCACTTATGTGTCTCTACTCGACAGTTGCACAGGAAAATAACTTTCTTGGGTGGCGTAAGCCAGGGAACCTTGTTGTCTAGGTTTACATAGTCCCTCAGGCCGATAGGCTATTACCTACCTATGAACATATTCATATGTATTATAAATTTAAAAATGTATGTTGTTATTAGATATGACTACACACATTGTTTTAATGTGATAGTCATGATATGTGGTATGTAGTTCTTCTAGAAAAGTTTCAGTCTAAATATATGCTTCACTGAGGTGGAACAGCATCTACCCTCTGGCTGAGATTCAGAAAGGGCTACCAT
Source organism: Protopterus annectens (assembly GCF_019279795.1). Taxonomy (NCBI): domain Eukaryota; kingdom Metazoa; phylum Chordata; order Ceratodontiformes; family Protopteridae; genus Protopterus; species Protopterus annectens. The sequence goes on along the minus strand of NC_056750.1, from coordinate 619,003,690 downwards.
GAGTGGTAAGCCCTAACATGAGTGGCCAGCTACTCACAGATGTCCTTTCTGATTCATACAGACCCATCACAATGATTTTACACAGATGATACAATCACAATAGTGGGCTATCTCCATGGCTATCCTACATGCACAAGAGGCATTTCAGGGGAGCGGCTAATGCTATTTAACTATGGCCCATGTAGGAAGCAGAGTGTCTGTACATGTGAAAATGGGCATATGCATACTATGTTGTAACAAACATACACATAGATAAAAATGATAATGTGTAGAATTTAGCTCTACTAAGACATATAGTGTTATGCAAGTCTGAGAAAAGGAGGAACAACACCCCATGAAAAGGGCAATGGTGAAGGCGTGGTCAGAATCTAGGGTAAGTACCCTGTGTGGCATGGTCAGAATCTAGGGTAAGTACCCTGTGTGGCATGGTCAGAATCTAGGGTAAGTACCCTGTGTGGCATGGTCAGAATCTAGGGTAAGTACCCTGTGTGGCATGGTCAGAATCTAGGGTAAGTACCCTGTGTGGCATGGTCAGAATCTAGGGTAAGTACCCTGTGTGGCATGGTCAGAATCTAGGGTAAGTACCCTGTGTGGCATGGTCAGAATCTAGGGTAAGTACCCTGTGTGGTATGGTCAGAATCTAGGGTAAGTACCCTGTGTGGCATGGTCAGAATCTAGGGTAAGTACCCTGTGTGGCGTGGTCAGAATCTAGGGTAAGTACCCTGTGTGGCGTGGTCAGAATCTAGGGTAAGTACCCTGTGTGGCGTGGTCAGAATCTAGGGTAAGTACCCTGTGTGGCGTGGTCAGAATCTAGGGTAAGTACCCTGTGTGGCGTGGTCAGAATCTAGGGTAAGTACCCTGTGTGGCATGGTCAGAATCTAGGGTAAGTACCCTGTGTGGTATGGTCAGAATCTAGGGTAAGTACCCTGTGTGGCATGGTCAGAATCTAGGGTAAGTACCCTGTGTGGCATGGTCAGAATCTAGGGTAAGTACCCTGTGTGGCATGGTCAGAATCTAGGGTAAGTACCCTGTGTGGCATGGTCAGAATCTAGGGTAAGTACCCTGTGTGGCATGGTCAGAATCTAGGGTAAGTACCCTGTGTGGCATGGTCAGAATCTAGGGTAAGTACCCTGTGTGGCATGGTCAGAATCTAGGGTAAGTACCCTGTGTGGCATGGTCAGAATCTAGGGTAAGTACCCTGTGTGGCATGGTCAGAATCTAGGGTAAGTACCCTGTGTGGCATGGTCAGAATCTAGGGTAAGTACCCTGTGTGGCATGGTCAGAATCTAGGGTAAGTACCCTGTGTGGCATGGTCAGAATCTAGGTAAGTACCCTGTGTGGCATGGTCAGAATCTAGGGTAAGTACCCTGTGTGGCATGGTCAGAATCTAGGGTAAGTACCCTGTGTGGCATGGTCAGAATCTAGGGTAAGTACCCTGTGTTTAAAGTACAGGAAGAGTAGAAGGTAATGGGTTGATACAGTCTGTCATCCCTCAGGCATGGAAAGACATGAATAAAGGGGTGGGATAGGAGAAAGTGGGCTACAATCATACGGAATCTGGCTTTTTCAGAAATAAACCAGGGGATTAAGAACTCCAGTGTAAAGAGAGAGCAAGAGCGGATTGGTCTTGCACCATGAGTAGGTCAATCAACTTACATGGGACTGCACCAGAAAGGATTGAATTCTTTATGTAACTCTAAACAAAACGGACAGTTTGATGTCCAAACAAAGGTACTGTTAACCAGGTATGACTACTGTACATCGGTATACAACTTTAATGCAAATAAAGCAGCTACACTCGCTAGCATATCATGCGATGTGGTGAATCCCTGATTCTAGACAAGTTGCAATACAGGCTTCACGATGTTTAGATTATATCTCCTGTTTCCAGCTGTTATTCATCAAGCCTTTTGGCATGACATTATGTCAGTGTGATGAAATATTTGCCATAGCTATAGAATTCTGTCTGTAGAAATGAAGAAATATATATTTCAAGAGTCTGTATGATTGCAACTTCAGGAGCACAATTTTCTGGATAATAATAATAATGATAATTGGCTCCATTGCACCCTTCTGCAATTATCTTTGTAGAACAAATCTTAACTGAAAATGGCAAGTTTTATAACCAGAAACATGACATTTTTCTCACTGTATCAGGATTGGTTAAAAAGCTTGAAGGGGTTCAGTGTGCTGCATATTGTGGGGGAAGAACCACTCAGCGTACTTAATTCTTTTATTTTTCTTGACGAAGGGTAATGCAAAATAGCAGCGCGTGGGTAAAAATTCACAGATTATAATTAACCCAGAAAGAATTTGTCATTTATTAGACATTTGTTCTATATAAGAGCACCAGGTCCCACAGGAACTATAGAACCAGGTGCCACAGGAACTACAGATGTACATCTTACTGACATGAAGATCAGAGCCAGAAACTACAGTTTGATGAGGTGCACAATATACAATGCTACTATTCTATAAAAAACATTACTGTGGTTTCAGCACTTGCTATTCAGTACGCTTAGCTTAACTATTTTTCCCCAGTCCTCCACACTCACCTCTTTTTTCCACTACATGCCAAATTGTAGAAGTGAGCTCACTTTTTTTTAGGGACATGACACCCCTCCTTAGGGACCTTTCTTTTCCTCTTCCAATGAAGAGCTGAGAGGATGGCAGAATAAAGGGGTGGGATAGTAGAAAGTGGGATATCTAACTCAGAATGCTGGCATTACTGGGAGGATCTTTTCTTTTTCAAATGAAATACCGGGGAGGTTGTGTGCTAGATCAGAGAATGCCCCTGGGTTCTAGAAGAAATGGCTAGAGTTCTGTTTACCACTGCCACATGCAGTCTGCTTCTATAGTTATGCACTTTTCCTTCTTGGTTATTATATGCACACTTCTGGGTTGAGACTGAACTTTGTCAGTTCTGAATTGCATTGTTCTACCCTGGACAACAAATAAAATAAATACACTCTCTTGTATACAATAATCTGCAGTATAAGAAATGATGATGCAAGGGGCAAATGATGATACAAGGGTTATGCTTTCAAGGCAACCAGAAATGACCTTATCAAAAGCTGTGGGCGTGCATGGTTAAACATATTACTTGAGAAAAAGAAGATGTGTAAAATGATATGCAAGCCAAATAATAAAGCAAAATGATAAATAAGGGCAGCAAGTTTTCTAAAAGTAATGAATATAAAAAGCAAAGAACGATTACAAAGATGGTGTCCAGAAAAATAATTCTGCTTGTACAATTAAAATTTTACCTGAAGGGGAGTTGTCAACATGGCACCAGAATTGCTGGATGTATCACTATATTGCTCCATACTGGAATGTACAACACTTGTGTTTTTTATTATTTGAATTCAAATCACCTTCTTGTTGAGCATCAGAAGTTGAAGGATGCATCCAAAAATAAAGATTACTGGTAATGTGCTTCCCAGTATGGAAGATTTAAATAAACAACCTGACTTTCAGGACTGAGATACCATAAGTGCTATATGAAGGTATGAGACTGTGAAAAAAATGTTACTTTGCTAATATTTGTGCAGATTAACTTATTCTAATTAATAGTCTCTGTTTCTTCTTAGAGACAATAACTATTGATTATTGCTAAGGACAAAATATACAAGTACACCATTTAAACTTATGACTAAGGCCTTTCACTTGTTCTCCATATTTCCTCCCAAAGTAAAATTGTTTCTTTTTGAAAAACAAAACACTATTGAACATGGTACTAGTATAATAAAATCAATGTATTTACTGGGCAATAACTATTGAAATTCTGCACAAAAAAACATCAAAAATAAAAGAGCTTTTTTTATAACTAATTTTGTTAAGCATAAACCAAATATAGCTTCTCAATCTCGATTATACTCCCCCAATGAAAAGAGCAATACAGGTGTGTATCTTCAGATCATTTACATGAAGACTTTCAAACCACAGTCCACATGGATGGAGAAAGTAACATTATTCCGAATGATGAATTCTGTTTTCACTTGGAACTGGTGAAAGTTTGTACTCCTTATACCCCAGGGTACTCTGTTTCCTCTCCCAGCAACTTAGCAGAACTAAATGGTTCTGCACTGAAAAAAGAACTAGCTTCAGTATGTCCTTTCATCTGTGACTTACATAGTGGAATGAAAGGCAATAAAAATATATTGTAGGACTTACAGACATCTATTCATTCACATCTTGAAGGTGTAGTTCCATTCCTGACAACTGCAGTGGGTGGCTGCAGACTGAGGAGTGGGCTGCACTTGCCTAGATTATTCAATAAACATTTAGGACAATATTTGTCCTAAGCTAGTCATCAAGAGTTGGACAGTGCTGGCTGAGCTGATGCATTGTGACTGATGGACTTTCAGTCTTTGTTCTTTCTATCTACTGCCTGAGTTCTAGTTGCCTCTGATGCTGACGGGATGCTTGAATGATATGTTGGCCATGGTTGATGAAGAAGGATGCATTCCTGTGTCCTGAGACTTTTAACTTGTAACTTTAGTCATTGTTGTACTGCTTGTGATTCTGCAGTATTTGTGGTACAAGGCCTAAGCAATATGTCCTACATGGACCAGCTCTGCTAAGAGGTGACCTGTGTCTGGCATACAAGGCATCCTCTGACCCAATAGTGATGGATTCACTGCACACCTGCAAGTCAAATGTCATCATAGATGCTTAGTATAAGGATCTAAACCTCTTCTGCAACATCATTAGAATGGTTTGGAGGAATAGGTTTATCTCATAAAGGATACTGCTGCCATGGAACAGACACCCCCCATCCACGTAAAAACATAGTTCATCCCTGTCCACATTCAAGTACAACTTAATTAACAAATTAACCACATGACTTCCCCATGTACTACTGATGGACAGAGGCAGCTCCTAAATGCTTTACCCCATGCATGGATCTGCTCAAATTATCTATGACATGATCCCAGTTTTTCTCATTATGGGTAATATACAATTATTAACCAGAGGATAGGTAAGACCAGTCTAACACCAAATGGGACAGGTTAATTCAAGCACCAAGCGGGTAATTGGCTAGGCTTAAAATGGCCGACAAGACAGTCAAACATATTTCTTAACTATGACCCTGATTTGAACAATATGGCTAGTGTCACTGTCAAGAAAGTAGAGGACTGGTATGTTGTCATGTCATGGAATTTATTACTGCTATTGGGACATTTACTGCTAGCAGAGGAACTTGTTCTTATTGGACTTCACTGACAGTCTTTCAAATGTTGAAGTGGTCCCTATTTCCTTGGCCTTGGAGGACTTTCTGTTATTTTTCTATGGCTTTTACTATACTTCTTTCAGACCTGTGTGGTTATAGGTGGGCGTTGCTCCTGTCCAAGCCTGATTTCTGAGACTTCTTATATTAGAATCTAGCAGTTTTATTGCTTTAGTATTGGACATAGCTTTATTTGTTATTTTTATATTAATTGTCCAAGAGGTTGGGTAGCACAGCTTAAATTTTAACAGCAAGTACAAAATGAAGTCCTTTAGCTACCATTGTTGTAATGATTGTCTCCTGCTTAGTGAGCTTTATGAAAGGCAAATGTTTTACATAATATTCAGTTGTAAATTTGGATTTCACTTCTCATGAATTGCATTTTTTTCGAATTTCTGGTTTTGTAAAGTGTGTAGGAATAAGCACTAAAACAAACCTGAACTTGAAACTTGAACTGTTCATGAATTTTAAAAGTGATTATCCACTTTTGAGATTTGTCATAACAGTAGGTTTCTAAAAAGGAACCAACTCAACAGTTTTAATAAGCCCCTGAACAATAACCTACTGCCCTTAAAGGTAAATCAAGGCCAGACTAGTTATTAAGGCAAAGGAGAGCACTAAAAAAGTTAATCATCTAAAGGAGCTTAATATTTACCTTGACTGGTGGTTTCTCTCGCTTGAAGAATGCTTACATATCTTTACAATTCTTCAGATCAGTACATCAATAATTCATTTTACCGTGCCATAATTTCCTTATGGCTCTATATTGAAATGCTGGGACTCACAATGCTGAGTCCCGAAACACCAAAATAAAAAAATAAATAAAAGCTTAAAAATACAAGAGAAGAGTGAATATGCAACATTATTCCTCTCCTTTTAAACTTATGTTTTGTAGGGAGCAAACAACTCTGAGGGAAGCTTCCTCAGACATGTATATACCAACTCGGGGATCACCATACCTTGTCAGGTCCCAAAACACCAAAATAAAAAAAGATCGAAAATACAAGAGAAGAGCAAATACTGATCATTGTTCTTCTCCTTTAACCTGGCTTTTTGCAAGGGGAAAGTACCCCTGCATGCATCCTCCAATTCTAGAGGCAAGCCCCCAAACTTATGTATACCAGACATATACCTTGGAAAAATGGGAATATTTTGAGAAATGATAATCTCTGAATTGGTATATGTAAATCCAGATTTTCATTCAATCTCCACCTTCTTGGATTTACCATTCCAAGTCCTGCCAACCTTCCTCACTGTCCCAGATCTATCTGTTATCCATAGGTTTTCATCTCCTGAATGCTTTCTGTGCAGGAAGGATTCTTGTAGACCTACTCCATATATTTTGGAACTCTAGTTCCAGTACAATACTATGTATGTTTCTGTTGGACAATCTGGTAGATATACCAGTTTTTATTACAAAAGACTATAAATATTATAACTTTGCTGGGTGTACTGTACATATAGTTTCCAGATCATTCTTAAAATTAGTAGCCACTTCTGAATGACCTTGAAGCTACATGTAAAACTGCACACGATATATGCTGTAGAATGTATTATTCACACGGCAGAAATATGAAGCAGGGCATCTCATCACAGAACAAGAATGTAACATGCACGGAGATACATTTGTAGATCGAAGAATAAGCAATAAAAATGAAAGGCAGAAATGGTAAAAAAACACCATTTAGAAACTGTCCGTATAAAGTTTACTTGGTTAACAAACTCTCATATATTTTCCAGCCATGTAACATCAGCATGTGAGCTACATAGGATCTTCTTTTTTGTAGTTATTAAATAGTAAACTGTATTTTATTAAATGTTTCTTAAATAAAATAACTGCATTCTTCCTGAGCTGAAGTACAAAAAGACAGAATACAGCTAACAAGTTCTGTCAGTACACATTTTCTTTTCGGTGTAAAACTGCATCACAAGCAAACAAATGAGAAAAAAAAAATCATACCAGCTGTGTGCTCAGTATTACATTGCCTTTGCCAACATTTCTCTGCTGGAAGTGGAAATACTTTTTCCTTAATCAGATGCCACGTTACACTAGGAAACCTCTGTAAAACTGGTTCAAATGCATAACTTCAGGACAAACATTATAGCAGCAGACTTTAAAACAACGTGTTTTTTCAGACAAATATTATAGTTACATGTCAAGAAAATAAATCAAATAGGGTTCACATATTTTTTAACTATTATTCCTATGGAATTGTGCTTTCTGTTGTAAGAATATATCCTCTTGATTACTTCTTTTAATAATGATTCTTTAAATCTAATTTAAATCAACATGAAAAATCAGTCAATCAGCTTCATTTAAGGGCTTAAAGCCAGGTGAACTTAAATAAAATGTTAATTTCTACTCCAACAAATTTAGTAATTCTAACAAGCTTTTATAAGTTTGTTTACTGTATATAGTAAACTGATTTACGTCTTTCATAATTGTATTTTATTTGTTAAGCAATCTGTACTGTTTAAATGTTTACTTTTTGCAATGCCTGTGGAGCTTATTACCCCAGGCCTCCACTGTAAAGGGGGAACTTTTGCCAACTGGACTATCCCTATAAGCAAATGTACTAAATAAATAAAAATGAATTCAAAAAATTAGATAAAACCACATAAAATATTGACACAAATAATTTAATATTATGGGTATTGTTCAGCCTGCAAAAGATATGAGGATCCATTTTTATTTTTAAGCATTTATTAAAGCTGTCCAACACATGACCCTCTCATATTTGCCTAAGGAGTGGATCAAAGAGGCCTTCGTAACTCATTCCCCCCAATGGAACTATTTTGAGTTTGTACTCTTAACTTCAAACAGGCGTGGCCTGAGCCTTTAAAAAATTAAGTTATCACCTCACATTTCAAACAAATAACCATAAATGTTACCAGAAAAGTGTAAATGGCAAACTATTAGGTGGATACCTTCGTTAGATTCTAGGTCTCAAACTATATTTTATAGTGTACACCATAATAAACACAGTAAATAATTTTAATGTTGCATAAACAGCTTAGGGTACCTTAATACTCAAGCTGCACACATACTACCGGAAGCATTTTCTTTGTAGAGCTGTGAGCTTTCATATGAGGTTAAGCAGTTGCATATGCATCATTTTGATCGTTGAAATATTTAGAGAAATATGAGAAGTATTACAATACAAATCAGTAACATACAAATAATATCCAATATCAATTTAGCTGCAGTAGACAGAGGCCAAATATTAATATACTTGTGTTTACCATTATGTAAGATCATGCTTTAAGATAAAATATTGTAATACGTGGTATATAGAATAGTTTTAGAACTAGTAATGCAAATATAATCAAGCAATATTTGACATCTACAGGCATCAGTATGACGTAACTGTAGTAATGCCTGGAGGAGTCACTAGTTTGAAATGGGTTATAGCACATAATACATTTCTGAAATCTCTTGCCACACCATGGAGAAAGCTAGCAGTCCTTGGACAGCTGACTAGAGAGTTTGGACCAACTAACAGGAAACAAGCAACTATTTCAAAGAGGTGGGGCTCACGTCAGGTAAGGCCACATACATCAGAACCAGAATCTATTTAGTTGCCTTAGATGTCACAGTAAGCCAACACTAAATCCATAAATTCAGTCCAGTAAGGCAGTAAGGAGACATGATCACTGCCAGTCTAGCATCAGAGTTATGCACCAGTGACAGATAGTCAATTTCTAAGCTGGGCAACCTCATGTGATAAAGTTATAGTCCAGACAGGAAATGACTAAAGTGCAAAATACAGTAGGTAAATCATGTGATGGTAAAATATGTTAATGTAAGTGACATTCTTTAGATGGCAGCAGGAGGACATGCCAACATCTAATATCTGGTCCCTCAATGTCAACCTGTCTTCAAGAATCACTATTAGCTTATGCACAGTAAACAAAAATTGCAACTGATTTTCGTCATGGATGGACAGATGAACGCTAGGAGGCGTGGAGGACAAAAGGGTGACATGAATTCGCACATCCTTGATTCTGACAAGTATAAGACTTCACTATTCATTATTTATCCAAATAAGAATGTCATCTGTGTGGATTCTAGAAACACAAGCTACTGGGGAAAGAATTAATACCGATTATCATTATTTGTAGCAAGAATACTACAACTCTCTCCTTATGTCGATAGTGCACAGAGAACGCATATAAACAGTGATGTGAAAAGACCCCCAGAATATAATCCAGAGGGGTTATAATGAGGAAGAGCTAACAGCTGAAACCACCCTCACAGTATGCCCAAGAAATAGTAGACCAACCTATCGGGGTAGTGGCTCAAGGACACCATTAGATGCACCCCAGCATGGTAATACAGTCAATAACAACAATGAAATGAAAGTAAGTTACATTAGAAGCCTGCAATTAACCTAGTACATCTCCCCCAAGCTCTTTGTATGTTTCTAGAAACACTAATGTCAGCAAAAGGTAAACCAAGCCACTATGGTAATCTCCTTCCAAATCAAACCCTAAATAACCTTCTAACACTGATCTTAACCAGGCTCAAAATACCACCCACAACATCCATCAACACTACCCCAGCCAGTCCAGCATCTAACACACATGCTGTACTATATCTATATAGATATACATATAATGCTTGCTGACACTGTCCACACTGTAATTGTAATTTCATTGCTGCTACTAGTACTACTCATTGTGTTGTAACTTCCTTATTGTGCAAGTTGAGCCATACTAGAAATTGTAAAAAAATATGAAAAAGAGAGCCTGACGTCAACTGTAATTCTCTAGTTGTGTTAATTAAGTAGGACCTGAGTGGTCACTGTATAGCACTTGTGTACCTACTGATGTGTGAACTGCAGTATCCTTCCTCATTTCTAACCCTAGTTTACTTTTTCTGCTTTCATCTGTACTGTAATGTATTACTCCTCTAAAAAAAATTATCTCCACTCATAATTAATAATTAATATAAAAAACAGTTCCCTACACAAACCTCACTGGTATATTCCTTACGCACTATAACTAAGAACCATGAGGTCTCAGTCTCCCACACCATCTATAGCCAGCCTAATAGTACTTGGCACCCTGACGTGATGTAACGACTGCCTTATGCTTTCTGACAACCATTTGTTTCTCTTACTAGATGTATCTGTATGTGAAAGGTGTATTTACGAAGCGTGGACGCCAGCCTCTTATCCAAAATTATTACCCAGGCTGAGGCTGAAATCCATCAGTACTGATCAGTCCACTACTCCAGTGAACAAATATAAATACATTAATTAATTGTAATCCCCCCAGGTTTTCAGTATTGATGCTCACCCCTACCAGGCTGTCAGTATTGACACCCAACTCCCACAACTATGCCCACCTTGCCTTAAATTAGCAAATAAGCCATCTTACACTGGGGTGCTTAAGAAATCCCTCCAGACCTCTCAAATGTCCATATTTTGGAGGAAAGCTCCTATTTTCAGCCCTGATTTACAATGCTCCTGTTTTTGGAGGTATGTCCCTATTTTCAGACTTCATTAACCCTTTTACACAATTTTCTGAATTCTCCTCAACACGTGATTTTTGAAGCTGTCTAATACACAGAAAACCACACTACATGACCAACGTACTACTGTTAACACTAATTTAAAGAGAGATGACACATATATTACAATTCCTTTATGTGAAGCAAAATAAATGACCTTGTGTGGTAGAATTGTGTGATACAATTCAATTAAAGTCCACAGATTTTACACTTTCTTTGATAATGTACTTATACTTTTCCATCACTTTTGTTATTTCTGCTTTTTAAATGTGTTTCTGAACAGTATTCCACATTCCTACTGGAAATAAGAAGAGTTCTGTGCTGTTTGGTAGTCACATTTTGTGCTAACTAGATGTCCAGATTTTTATTTTTTAAGGGCTTTTGTTGCTGTTTTCAATGTCAGCAGGTTGACATGTATGATTCCTGTCCAAACCTCAAAGGGCTCCAAGATGAAGGTTGGGTGTACAGGATACTCAGTGTCACAATTACAAACAAACAGCATTTACAGATGCAACAAACAGCGGAAGAGCAAACGGGGTCACCCAGCTGAAAGGCTAATTTCTTTACGGCAGCATAGCCGAGCCAACACATCTTTTGATGCCTTAGTCAGATGTGACTCCATAGTGAGGTGCATAGATGCACCACTTACCATTCTTAGCAAGGACAGGGTGGTGGTAAGTTGTCTCTCAAATGTCAGGATTCACCATTTCACTCCAGTCTTCAAGTCCCTTCACCCAAGGTACACATATAACTTTATCAGTGTACACATGAGAGTGAATGATTTGAGAAACACCTCCTTGGATATTATTAAGATGGCTATATTGACGTTCTCAGAATATGTGTATATTACAGCTAGCTGAAATTTTAACACTTTCCTCTCCTCTCCCATCAATCAATCGTATACACTGCTACATTCACAAACAGTTTCTGTGCTCACCTAAAATAATGTATTAAGCCATCAGTCCCCCCAGACACAAATCCAATGCCAGGTTCAGGAATAACCCCTAGAGCAGCACCCCATTATAAACAAACTATACAACGAGAGGAAGAAACATAAGTGTCTGTAAGAACAAACATGACAGCAAAGAAGAAGCAAAATAAAATCCTCCAAAGGTAAGTATGAACTGAAAATTTCCACCCATGTTAAGGAAAGCCAAAAAGCATTTTGAAACTATGATAGAAAACTTAGAAGCAATGCCCAGCAATGCACAGAACAATGCTGGTTATTGCAATAAGTAGTCATTCCCAGAAGCGCTACCCAACATATTAGTGGATAAATTTAGCTCATACTTTACACGCTTTCCTCCCCCTAACTTCTTTTTCTATATTGCATGCTTGCACCTCCCCTCCTGGATCACTTCAGAGCAAGTCCTGAAGTCTTTGTGCAAAGCCGAAAATACTACAGCTCCATGGGTCCAGACAAACTGTATGGCTGCCTTTTTGTCAACACCAAGCACAGCCTCAGAGACTCACTGCTAAACTTATTCGGTCTCAGCCTCTCCACTGGATTCATGATGGGGATGTGAAGAATTGCTGTAGTTATCAAACTCAAAAGGAAGACCTACCAAAACACTGGAAAGTATAGATCTATAAACCTCCCCAGCTTTATCTGTAGAACAATAAAGTGTATAATTATGCAACTTATTAACAAGGATATCAACAGTCTACAATCCCTTGCCACAAACAGGTTTTGGTTCATTAAAGGTATATCCTGCCTTCTAAGCTTAATGGGCTTCTTTAAACAAGGTACTGATGCACTGGATCTAGGCAGATTGGTTTGCACTGCTTACCTTGACCTGGCCAAAGCCTTTGAAACCATCCCACAATCTGGCAGTATTGCCAGCTAATCAAACTAAAGATAATCCCCTATGTTACCTGCTGTACAGCAAACTGTTTTACTGACAGGATTCATTCTATTAGTGTAGGGGGACACTTTCAAATTGAAAAAGGGTCAGTACTAATGGTATCCCTCAGGGATCTGCCCTTTGCCCACTTCACTGTGGTATTTGTTTCTGTGATGTCACTGTTGACATCAATGGTCTGTGGCTAACCAAGTTTGTGGATGACTGCAAACTCAGGCCTGTCACAAACTCTTCAGCTGACAGATTATCCAGGAGGACCTAACACATACGAACAAGTGGCATCTAGACCATGGTCTTAAGGTAAATGCCAGGAAATGTAGTATTCTGTTCTTTGGCAAGCATTGGCCCCACGTGCACCTTCACATTGATGGCACCCGTTTGAAAACTGACACAGTTATTAGGGACCTGGGCACTTTTTGTTGATAATGATTTATCCTTTGATCACCACATATTGATATTGTCATACAGTCACAAATTCATAGATTCAATGATATTCCAATACAGTTGAGTCTCATTTTTTACTTTGCCATTATCCTCCCTCGGGCAGTATCTACTTTCCCTAGGAAGGCCATACCAGTCAATCCCAGGGTATATCTGTGGATGTCCATACAGTTGTCTAGTTTATGTTTAAAGGAAGATAGTCACTTGACTGCTTAACATGCAGTGAAAATTTATTCCAATGGCTTGAGAGGAGGGATTGGATTATAAACCTGTTCCTCCACCATGTTTTATTTAACTGTTAGTGAAGACTTAGGTTCCTTGTTCTAACAATAGTGGATATATTGGACTTGCAGAAAAACAGAAGGTCCAGGACAACTTGAACCTGTAATGGAGAAGTAAGTAAGAGAGAAAGACAGGTCTCTCCTCAAAATTCTTTAAGACACTAAATAAAGATATAGAGCTTCAAGCCTCTCTTGGTATCTCAGGGACTTTAGGTCTTTGATCTTTATGTTTAGGAACCTTTGGAGTGTTTTTAATTGCTTGATATGTTTAGTGACATACATTGCAAAAGTGACATTATACTCAATAATTGGCCTGATCAGTGCTAAATATATAGGAATACTTTCCTCTTTAGAGCTAGCTGATATTTCTTTGGCAGTTAGCTGGGATAAATAAATGATTTTCCTGACAACCACTGTTACGTGATGGTCAAAAGAGACAGAACCTAGGCCCCTGATTACATTTTTGTTTTATAGAGATATGTTGTCTGATGAAGAGAAGGGCCTTCTACTAAAAGTGATAACACTACACTTTATAATATTTAACTTGAGCTCATTTTTAGTGCAGCAAGAGTGTACTAGGAAGAGTTAATTATGCAGAAGGAAAGACCAAAAAAAACGGTCTCTACCCCAAGCCCTGCTATCTGATGATGCACCTGCAAATCTCACTGTGTGGTTGCTGTCTTTCAGCCAGTTTGCTGCCCATTTTACCACATACAGGTCAATCTTTAAAGCATTTAGCTTTAGTATGATGCCAGCATGGGCAATGGTGCTGAAGGCCTTAGCCAGGTCATGATATGCTATGTGCACTGTGTGGCCACTATCTACAGCCTCTGTAACCCTTATGAAGAAATTTACCAGATTAAATAGACAGGGCCTACCCTTCATAAAACCAAATTGTTTATGGTCAGTTATAACAAGATTCTTGATATTACAGTTTATGAGGTCAGTTATACGATGTTTCACGTCTTTGCAGGTGAGGATCATAAGCCTGATGAGTCTGTAATTACTCTTTTGTAAGACCACCATTACGGAAGGGTGTCATTACTGCTATATGCCACTCATAAGGGACAAAAGCAACATCTTAACTCAACTTAAACATTGCGAGGGCATGTTTAACACTATTAATTAAGTATCCAGGTATATTGTCAGGTCCCATGAAAGAACAATTTGTGGTTATGTGATAGCACTTTTAATAAATGATCTTTGGAGACAATTAGGGGAGTAAGAGATTCAGATATTTCACTGCTTTGAATAAAAGTTTCAGTGGCGAACTTGGCAGTAAATTTGTTCACAAAAATATTGGCAACGCCAGTTGGGTCATTACAGCAGACTTCATTATGAATAAGTTCCAGACAATGTAAGGCATTGTTTGTTAGTTTTCTAACATAACTAAAGAAGGATTTATAGTTATATGTGGCTTCAGAGTCCAGCAAATTTCAGTTTCTGTCCCTAAGAAATCATTTTATCTAGCCAGACTGAATACCATGGGTATATCTTCTAGGTCAAGTAAAGCTGTCATCCCACTCCACTTCTTCATCAGGCCCAAACAGCATATAAAGCCCCTTTCAATATTTATTTTTCTATACATATGACTCAACTTGAAAGACCACAGTGTTTCCTCACTAAGAAAATCTCGGGTATACCTTTCTTGTGCTGTAGAGAGATGATCTTAAAGTGTTTTCTCTCTTCTGTTCTCTTCTCTTCTCTATTTCCTACATACTCTTGAGGACGGATCTTTCTTTCTCCTACATAGGCCTTGAAGGATCCAGTCCTATGGGTCTTCCTACACATATGTAAAACAAACACTACCCGAAACACCTGATGAAAAATAATCCATCTCTTATTAACATATTTTCCTTAGATGTAATGCAAAGTAGCTCCCTGACCATTTTTAAACACAACAGACTAGAAAGGAAACCATAAAGTCACCCTGGTCTGGTACCTCATGCCTTAATTGAAAGGGGACAGAATTGGTATTAGTTATCCATGTCAATGGTTACTACTGGAATGGATTGTACGGCTAGAGACTACAAATGATCTACCTGATTCGCAGCTTAGTATGAGCTTACAAACTTGTGATCCTATGAATTATCAAAAGTAAGGAATTGTAAAAAATAACAAAGTGATTAACCAGGCTGAATGCTTTGAAGAGGTTAGAGGAAATGGCCTCAATAAGCTTTTGGTCATTCAGACCCTTAAGCATGTGATATACTGATGCAGTCATAATATCTGACCACTTCTAAAGCCGTGACAGTTCTTGTTTAGGATTTTATGTTAGTTATTTTGAAATGGCTTTCTCTAATATTTAGTAAAAGTCTGGGTGTAAGAAAACTGCCCTGAAGCAGGAGGTAAGGGAAGGCCTCATCATTTTAAAGAAAGGTGTTACTCTTTTATTTTTCCATGGAGAAGAAACAGCAGACTGATTCTATGGATGAGGAAATGTTTTGCTAAACAGGGAGCACATATTTTAAGGATCTAGGTTATAAATTACCATATCCTGTTGCACCAGTTCTTGGTGTTTATTGAGAACAGTACCGATTTCTTGTTTTTTCCTATAATGAAATGGCAGAGAAGGCTGACTAAAGGGAGTACGGAGGCAAAGAAAGTCTTTCTGTATGTCAAGAGAGTCTGACCCAGAAGCCACACTGAAATAGTCACTAAACAAATTGCCAGTTTGGGCATGGGGCTGTAATGACTTATTAGTGACACTTTGATGTTGTTTGTAGACTTGTTATGGTCTTACTCCCTAGAGATTTCTTTCCAGAATTCTGTTGGGTGGGAATGCAGGGAGTATTTCTTTAGACTATAAATTCATGGTTTTGTGTATTCTGGTGATACCTGCGTAAGTTAATACTGCAAAAGGTAAGTAATGACATACAGTCCCTGCTCTTTTTCACTCATGCCACATGGAGTCATGTAGCTGACGGGGGACCTAAACTGTGCAGTCATCCATTTATACTGTCTTCCCTGAACGTATCTCTCATACAAAGAAAGTGTTTTATCCACCAGAGAGAGAAGAGTTTGAATAACAGAGGAAGTCAGTGTTAAAGTTCACAAGTACAAAGATCCAAATTATCTGGCTGAGTTGCAGTAGCAGCAAACTGGTCTTGCACCAAATGAGTGGTTTACAGTTTGGGGTGACCTCCTGTAACGACGTCTGCAAAAGCCCATTGTTTATTCATTCATTCATTCATTTTACTTAAATTTTGTTACCCATGTTAGCCATGTTGAGTAAAAGCTCATTTTCAGAGCAGACCCAGAAAAAAAAGACAATAACAAGCAAATTATAAAATGAATTGGCATTGCAGACATACATATATTCAAAAAGTAAAGTCAAAGGCATTTCTAAGAATAATAGTATATACTGGCATATGCAGTTAAATCAGGAAAAGTACAGGTACTGTACACTTATATTTACTCTATATAACAGATGTTTTGCATGACATTTAAAACTCCCATTACAAGTAAAGCATCAGCAGTCCTTACAAAAAGTAGTTTTTGCATGGTGTTTAGAACATCACATATAACACGAACAATCCTTGGAACAATGACATCACAAAGTAGGTAGTAGCTTGTTGCAATACTTTGAAATATCTAATTCTCTCAGTGACAAATCCATATATGTGGTCAACTTTTATCATGGACAATTGTTAAACAATGACAGGAGTCCAAACCACTACTTAAGTACCTGAACCAGGTTATCTCCCACTCTTTTGTACAAGCGTTTCACCCGCCTACACATACTGTTTTAATGATTTGTATTGCAGAGCAGAATTTATGGAAACCATCTTCTTACTGAGTGTAGTTTCAGAACTAAATCTGCAAAGAAAGGTTTCCTTTAAATGATAATCATTACTGGTAAATGGAGGCTCAGGACTCCTTCACTTCCTTCTTACAAATAGTTTTAACCACTGAACAAAGTGAGAACAACTGGCACACATGACACCATAATGCATCTACAATCAAGATGAGAACCACCAGTGTTACTTCTTCTTATAATCATTTTTGGATAAAATTAAGCGATTTATTAGATAAATATTAATTTACTAATATAAGTTATAGAAGAATATGTATGACTTATTATGGACTTTGTAAATACGTTGATGTTAATTGTTCAATGTGTTTAGTTGAATTTTACTTAAAATCAACAAAAAATATTAAAAAAAAACAATGGCATGCATATAGTAATAATAAACAAAGTGGCAAAAAATGTGTCACTGCACAGCAATTGATACAATCCTACAAAAACTGGTACAACAGTATTTCAGTTTAGGGCAAAATCAGAAGACATGGTCCCACCTGCTTTTTTAATCTCCTTGTTATCTCCAGCATTGTGATATGAACTACACACATAAAAATGTTAATGTATCTGGGGTATACAATATATTGAAGCAAGAAAAAACAACAAGCTATCCACAAACAAAGAAATAGCTAAATATATTGGTCAGCACATATTCAAGTACTCCAGTTAACAGTTGATGTTCACATGACCCTCAAGATGTCACACTTGATTTTAACTGACAGCTCAAAGTTCAGAGACCCAGAGCATTTATCCCATACTGACATAAGGGAATTTACTTGGAATGGCTGAATACAATAAAGCAGATATAGGACAGGATACAAGGCCAGTTTAGGTGACGGTGGGTGGATTCCATTGATCTTAGTAACAACTTCTCATCTGTATATAAATAGCAAGACCACAGACTGTCTTGATAATTTAGAATGACATCTAAACTACTATTTGTCCCATGCTCAGACATCAGGGTCATCTTCAACCAGACAAAAACTGGACATCTGGAGATTTTCACAAACTGTTTGCTCTTCTGGTTCACTCCATACAATACAAACTGTATCCTGAGAATGCTCAGGTTTGCTTTAGTTAATGGCAGTTGTGCTAGCAGAAGCTCATTAGGGGGAAATGAAGTAGCAATAAGGGTCCCTTAGAGTGGACCATCACATCAGTGTGTTTCCACACTGAAATGGACTCCTGATATAACTTGTACCACACAACGTGCTTCTAATAAGCTTGAGTTTATGTCTAGATATCTGGCAGGCAAAGATCCCACTACTAAACTAGTGGCATGCAGTTTAGCCTGTGAGATCCTGGACTGATTCCTAAGACAAAATTAATTTTCTGGTGCCTCTAGTTTGCTTAGTTAGCAGAAGGTCTATTAAGGAGAGAGGGGGAGAAGAAATGTCTAAGTAATATAAAGTATCAATGTTAAAATCATTTCAAAGCCTACCTATGTTTATTGCTGGGAAATCAGGAATAGCAGCTCAAGTTTAGGTTGTTTGTCACTGACCATCTCAATGACCTGTCTTTCACAGTTGGGCAGAGTGTGTCCATAGATATTTAAGAGATTTTCCCTCAGTTATAGACATAAGAGCTCAGCAACTTGTCAGAGGGACTGAATCTGAGGCTTGCTACAGTGCCGCATCAATATTAATCTGCAGCTGCTGGGTTTCTAAATTAACAACCGAGACTATAATAGGTTAGGAATATTAAGTCTGCAGATGAGTGGGGCAGATCAGAAGATCATCCGTGATCAATGCACATTGAGTGTGCCTACTTGTATCTCCACTCCCTTTACAGTGATTCTTCATATAAATGGGCTGAAGAACAGAGTTAATAATACAGGAGGTAAGTGCTGTCCTGCCTTGTACACTTCGTGAATAAACTTGTTCCAGAAAGCTTTTCCTGGTAATAATAAGGCTCTTTGGTACATACAGATAAGCAGATCTACAAAATCCAATGGAAATTTAAAATTTTCAGGGCCTGGAAGAGGAAAATCCTTCCCATCCTGCTCATAGTTTTCCAGGCTTGAAATTGTGAAGGGACATTTTTATGATGTGCTTAGCAACAAAAAAATATGTTATCATGTTGCCCGATATTCTCCCTCCTGATAAAAAACCCACATCAGCCTCCAAGGATCAGTTAGGGTAGTATAGAGAGAGCAGGATATACTTTCTTGAAATCATGATAAGGGTAAATAGTTTACAGTTATTATTTTAAAGAAAAATGATCTCTAAGAGGAAAGTAATCAGCTGTCCTTACACAGCTTTGGGATCACAAAGTTTGTGGCATCTTTACAATAACACTGGGGATTTTTATCCCAGAGTGCTTCATTCACAGACTCGTGCTAAGTTTATGGCCAATGAAATAACTGAGATTAATAGTGTCCACCATTACGTATTTTATTCACATATATCCTAGGCAAAAATTGGTGATTGCTCACTCAGTCATCCAGGCTATTTTTAAAAGTTTCCAGGGAGGTACTCTGCTTGATGCATAAGGACAATCAATTCCAGAAATAAAATCACAATGAAAAAACTTAAAACCAAAAATAATAAAATCAGTAAGGATGCCACCAATGAAACTGTAAATTGGTTTATTCAAAAAGAAAACGGAGCGCTTCCATCTTTACATTAAAAAAATACTTCATCAGAGTGAATTCTGGTGAAACCTAAAGCATTAAATGCACACAACCCACCAAAGGGAGGCACAGCGATGTAATTAATTGGTTAATCGTGTTAAATCAGATTAAATCACTGCGCTCCAAGACCACAGGAAAAACAGGAAAAAAGATGTGCAAACCCAAACAGCAAGCAGACAGTACTCTAAGATGGTAACATACTGCAGTAGAAAAAAGTATAAAAAATGTATAAAATATATATAAATAAGATGCATACTTTGTAAATGTAATGTTTAATAATAAACGTGAATAAAATGATTAAACTATAGCAGCCTTCATCTATAAAATATTAGAAATGGAAAAAGACTCATTTTACCCCGGTGAAACTGAGGCATTGAGCTCCTTGAGCTCAAGCAAAGTCTCGGTGTCTCCCTTAAGTGGAATAACCGTCACCCTGTCAACAACAAAAAAAACATAAACTTTCTGTAACTGGGACAGACAGTAGTATACCTAAAGGGGGCATTGGTGCTTTTCTTTTTTCTGATATCATAACAATGCTCACGTATTCTGTCAGCTTTCTGACAGTTTTACCCACATAATATGCATTACAAGAATCACATGACATGAAATAGACTATGTAGGTAGTATTACAAATAACCTTCCTGGGACATAGTATGGTTCTTTAAAAACTGTGGACTAGGGACCTACATGAATATATCAACACCAATTACAAAATCCGCATTTCTGCATATAGCTGTGTTTCAATGATGCCCTCTCTGAACCTGACTCCAAAATGAGAAGACAATAGTTGGGGCAGTACCAAGACATTTTTAACCTTGTTTGTAAATACAATGTCCCAGTAAATCTAATGGTGTGTATTGGTGCTGAAAGGGATAACAAAAAGTGGTGTGCTCAGGCTCACTAAAACATTTTGTCCTTCTGCAACGTCACTTGTGGTTTCATTAACTGTCAACATATCACACTGTGTGATGACATTGCTTATACGATTAGTGTTTATATTAAGAATCAGGGTGAAACAGTTGTGTTACTGTCCCTCCACTTCAGCCCTAATATCCCTTACCAGTTGGATAGGATAATCCCTGTCTAGAAACAAGCATATCATGTAATGCACCTCTTTGTCAAAGGTGATGTCATCATATATAAGTCGGGACAGTCTAACCATCTGTCCCTTGACAATGGACGTTTTTTGCTACAGGGGATAACAACTGTCAAAATGGAGGTAGGTGTTAGTGAAGGTCTCTTTTCTATAAAATGTCAGTGAATAATAACCCTTGACCATGTTTTTCCTTAATAAAATATCAAGATAATTAATGTTGTCTCTACTAGTACAATAAGTGAACTTTAAAAAGGATGTAGAATCCTGCCACAACTCAAAAAATGTTTCCCATTGGCTTAAACTACTCTTCCACAAGATTAGGATATCATCAAGGTACCTGTAGTACCCATGTATCAAGGCCATAAATTGAGGGGTGAAAACAAACTTATTTCCCCCCACAGCCAGCACAATAATGGCATATATGGGGACATCCGTAAGCAGCGCCCATGGCTCCACCATAATTTTGATGATAATACTCCAACTCAAAAATTAAAAAGTTATTATTCAAGGTTAAATTAAGCAGGTGATATGAACTCAGATAGGAAAGAATGAAACCACTGGTAACCAATATTATGGGGGATGACAGAGAATAAATTAACCACATCTACAGTGATGAATTAAATATCACTATCAAAATCTAAAGAATTCGGGGTCTCCAACAGATGCCAAGAATCTTTTAATATGTGTGTAATATAATTTAACAAAGATTTGTATTTACAATCTACAAATATGGCCAATCGCTCCATTTTGGAACTTTTTGCAGAAACAATTGGTCTTAATGGGAGTTTAAGGAATTTCTGTGTATTTTAGGAATTCCAAAAATCAGTGCTACCTTGGGCTTAGCTACGTTCAGGTATTCCTATAATTCATGGATTCATGGTCTGTTTCCACCAGTAGAACCACATTAAGCAAAAAAAAATCCAGTTGCAACATTTATTTCATTCAAAGAGACCCTTTTGTAAGTGGTGTCATTAGAAAGCAAAAGTAACACATTTTGGAAGAGTAATCAGTGCTATTCATTATAACCCCCCCCCCCCCGTTTGTAATTTGCATGGGTATTCTACAGCCCCGTCTTCTTACTGGATAAATTGTCAGGGGTTACCCTTCTTCTTTTAAACTGGTTATAAATATTTCTAAATTGACCCTAAACCAGGGTGTTGAGGGTAACATATAAGTACTCTTCCTGTATAAAACACCAGGAGTGGATCCAATGGAAGTATATTTATGGAAGCAGCTTCATCAACAAACATCAATTTTAAATTTATCCATCTAGTGGTCAATTTTAACTGTGTAACAGCTTGAACAATGTCCAGCTTGAAACTGGGAATAAAACTGAAGCCTTTTTTGAAAATAGCCATGCTAGATTCAGTAAGCAATCAGTAAACTGATTCTTCTCAGATGAAGAGGTTCAAAGACTGCAGGGTCATTCACAGCATGGAATGCTAAAAAAGGTCAACCTTTAAAGCCTACAAAAAGAATGAACAGGCGGACAGGGTCACAGTGACAAAGGGTACCTAGTCTTCAAGAATAAGGAAGGCCTCAAGCTCAAACATTTCATTGTTTCGGCTAAAAGGTATACAGAAATGCTACCTTGATATTATCTGTATTGCAGTTTAAAAAGTTGGGATACCAACTGATGAAATCTGCCTAGAAAAGGCACTATGGACGATGCAAGAATGTTACCAGCTATGTGAAAATTGAGAGGTCAGAGATGCAAGCCATCTCTGACAAAGTAGGTGTGTCCAATACACATTTGATCCCATGCAGGCACACACTGGGTCCTCTTAAAATGACACATATTTAGTTACTAATGCTAATTATTGTATCTTTGAATTTAGGTATTATTCTTGGTGAAGGTGTAATTCTACTCAGTGCCAGTACTGTGCCTTCTTCATCAATGTTTCTCTGAATCACCTCAGGTCAGAATACCCAAGATCATTAATCTCCAAGTCTACAAATGAGTGAGGCAATTCAGGAGATTATTAATGATGAATGCACATTGAGTATGACTTCCTGAATATCCAGTTCTTATATAGTGATTCTCCATGTAACTGGGTAGACATCTGAAGAACAAAGTAAATAATATGGGGAGGGAACCAACAACAAGGTCATACTTGTATCTTGGGCAAAGCAGAGACTCTATGGGACCCTCCAACATACCTAATCCTAGCACCAGAATGGCAACTATCACCCTACCCTTTTTCACCTTGATGAGTGCTGCACCTGTCTGTAACATCATGGAGTCACCAATGACTAAGACATGTCTGGGATGATCTGCAGGCTTATGGGACCTTAAGGGTACAGTTCTACAGTACAGTTGACTCCTACTAGCAGTACGTGTGGGCATGGCTATGGGTGTGGTACTGGTATTCTGGATATGTGGTTGAAGCAAACTAGTCAGACATCAGGAAAACCTAGCTAGTTTTATCAAGGATCCTTTTTATACCTTAGCATATCCAGGAGTGATGTTCTAGTGCTGAAGTAATGTAGTACTTTTGGGTGCTGTTTACTAACTGTAGGTAGGACAGACTGACAGACTAGACTGCAAATAAGATAAGTACAGGTGGAATCATTCTGTGTTGGAAGAAGCAGGTGGTTGTCAAACATGAGGTAGTTGCTATATTGCCTCAGGAAAATGAATTCTAACAGGTTGTCTAAGGAAGAGGTCAAAGCAGGCTGGGACTCAATGGTGCGCAGCAGTTTTTTTTTTTGAGGTCAATTAATAACAAGGATAATGACTAGCAGAATTTAAGCCCAGTACAGTTCCAAAATCATTGCAATGTTGGGATGTCTGAGAACATGAACAGTAAAAACAGCTTAGTTACAAAATTAAAGGGAACAATTCTGAGGGAGATTTTATCTGAAGACACCTTTTTACATGTAGATGGTCATTATTCTGAATCTGGGTAATACAATGGGAGTATAAATTAATTTACTTATTTTATGAGGAGTACCTTCATACATTTTTTTAACTAACAGGAGCCATTGAAAGAGAAAAAGGAAAGACATTTAATTTCAAATTAACATAAGGTTCATCAGAGTCAAAGGGTTCAGGGAAACAACAGGACCTCTCAAAAGAAGGACCAGCCTGGCTTTGTTGCATAACTGTAAACCAGATAACCCAAGTTTTTCATAACTGCTTGGGAGATGGAGGATCCAGGTAGGGAAGGTGGAAGTGAAAGGAAGGGGTGAGAGAAACAGTGGTCCAGTCTGTCAACTGCCACTATGCAAGCATAGGCTTGCAATGTGCTGAATGTGGCTTGGACTAGGGACATGGACTTGGCTGTAAAAAAATCCATTCATGATAGACCACTGTAACATGTATGTGCGTGTGAGAAGAATCCATTGTAAAAAAATACCTTCTAATAGTACTGAGCTGAGCATAGGGCATAAGATAAACATTCTTATAAATACAGTTATTAGGTTCCCTAATCTGTAATGGTGAATTCAGATTGTTATCTAAAGTGAACTTCCATGGATGCAACCATTCCAGGGAGAACCTCAAAGCAATCACTAAAGTCTGCATCATGCGACCAGCTTTTCTCTTCAGGAACTGATCAGTCCTTGCTTAGCACATCCTATCATGGGCTGTATTTCTATATTCTTAGTTGCAAGATAGTTCTTTAGTTCTGTTAATAAATCTTGTCATTAATCCATTTCTGTAGTTCATTTCTTTCTGACTATTCCCTTATAGTGTATTCCACAATGGTCTGTGGTAGGGTAATTTTCAAGGTATCCCACAGCAAGGCAGGGTTGGAGCCAGTTTTCTACTAAATTCTGCCAAACTTTAACACTCAAGCAATGGTACTGTCTATACTAGTACTTACCTAAGAACCTATGGATCCATGTAGACTGACACCAGTAGTTAAGCCAGTAATTAAAGCCAACAGTCTTTTGTTTGTATTGAGGCACTGTAATTGGTGATGGTAGGATATTGCTTAATGCTAGTATCACACCTGTTTCAGATGCATACTCAGAAAGCTCCATCACGTCACTCTAGTTGTTATCCCCTGTGCTGTCTTACTTAATGTAATGTATGTGTCTTACCTGCTGGTGGCACTTCAGGAATAGCTTCTTGCACTGTTTTCTGCACCCTTCTCCACCTTATCTCTGTATAATAGGCATTCTGAACTTTATCATACCCTTCTTCCTCTCTATCTCCCCTTCTAAGTTCCCCAGCTTCTCATGTCTCATTGATTTCCCCATCTTCTCTGTCCTAAGGCATCTCACATCACTGCCTACTCTTCTCACATCCTAATCTCCATTTCTTCCTAAGTCTCCTATTCCCTCAGCCAAACCTCTTACCTTCAGACTCACCTGCAGTCTCCTTACTGCACTGATTGTCTCTCCTGGCAAACTACTCCTTGCTCTCTTCCCACTTCATTCGCCCTGGGGCTCACTCTGCTCCCCTACCCTGCCCCCAATTCCCACCCATCCCCAACACTCCTACCTTTACTCCTCCTACACCACACCTCCACAGAACTTCATCCATTCACATTAATCAATCGATTACCTAAATCCCAACTCCTATTTATCCTCTCTGCAGAACTCTACCATAATTCAACCCTATACCTACCAATTAGCCTCACCTCCAACTTTCTCCTCCCACTAATCATTCCCACTATGTCCACTTTCCACACCTCTTACCTGTTCAACATACCTCTCTTGCTCCTACTCATCTCTTCCCTCACTACTGCCCATCTTCTAACCTCCTATGAGCACCCTCTACACTACATCCCTCCCTTCCCCTCCAAATGCACTTCTACACCTCCATCATATACCTCACTAAACTTCCTCAACATCATATACAAACCTAGCTACCTTCTTCCTAAATATCATAGACTAGCTCCCATCAAATATACCCATACTCATTTCATACTCCAACCTGACAACTTTAGAAAACATATTCTCAATAAAAACATAACACATCTTCACCTCCTACTAGATGGTGATATACATCCTAACCCTGGCCCTTACCATACCCCCATCTGAGCACTATGTAAAACAAATATCTCTAGCTCCATAGCCCCTTCAAAGCCTGCTAACTCTCTCCTCATAGCTCACCTTAATATTCGTAGCATTAACAACAAAATTCCTCATCTACATGCCCTCTTAGATATCCACCAATTCGATCTTTTATGCTTATCTGAAACTTGGCTAAAACCCACGGTTCTAGACAATGAAATAACTCCACCCGGGTATAACATCATTAGAAAAGACTGCACTACTAGAAAGGGAGGAGGGGTCGCAATCCTATATAAACACAAACTACAAGTCAGCACTATAGACCTTTCTCCACCTCAAGATAATAAAGCAGAAATACTAATCTCCAAACTTCAAATCAATACTTAGGTTCATAGATTCATAGGTTCATACTAGGCTATCTGCCCTACGACATTTATAAGCCTAGCCAGAATGTGTTTGGCTTTCGCCACCCATTTTAAATTTATTTTGCTATGCCCTTTTTCGAGGTTAGTATACTGTGCCTCTGTCTAACAGTGACACAGAAGTGATACCCGGGGTAAACCTACGATCTCCCATCCACTCATCAAGATTCCTACTGAAGAGAGTCAATAAGCTATAAATGTCATTTGTTTATACCTGCCCCCTGGTAATAACATTAACACCCTTGAAAATATCCTCAACTGAACTTCTTCTAATCTACCCCAAGAAACCATAATCCTAGGAGATTTTAACATAGACTGGCAGTCCTGTCATAATGATCTCCCTACCAACCATATAAACTTATTTGGATTCTCACAATCTATCAACTTCCCCACCAGAATAAATAAACCCAACAATAAAGAAAGTACCCTGGACTGGATACTTACTAACAATCATCACCAAACTTATAAAGTAGGAATCCTTCCTGATGACATAAGCGATCATGCTCTCACATATATTATTAGACATAAAACTAACCTCACCTACCCTAATACGGTCAGAGCTGTACGTAACAAAAAGAAATTTAATCTTGAACTCTTTCAGACAGAGCTTTTTCAAATGAACTGGTCACCACTAAAATCTCTCCCACTGGACGAAGCAGTAGCGTATTTCAACACCAATTCTTAACCATCCTGAACCGCCATGCTCCAGAACGTTCTGTTAGATGTAAATCCAAACCAGCCCCCTGGCTCTCTAATGATACTAGGCAGAAAATCCTTTTAAGTAACAAATCTTGGAGAAAATGGCATTCCACTAAGAATGCATTAGATCACCAAACCTTTAGGCAACTTAGAAACAGTACAAAAAAAGCCATCATTCTAGACAAAAAAAACTTTTACCTTCAAGTACAGCAGACATATCAAAACAAACCTCAAATGTTTTGGAACAGCATTAGCAAACTTCTTCACCCAGGACAATCTATCACTCCCAATCCACTAGGCTCTAACCCCAACAATCCTATTCACACTGCCAATGCCTTTAGTTCCTTCTTCACCAATGCCATCCAAGCTCTTGCCAACCACCTACTTCCTGATACCTCTAATATTACTATTTCATCCCTAACTGCTCCCCCCTTATTTCATTTACAACCTGTCTCCACCTCCACCATATCCTCTCTACTCACAAAACTTAAACCCAACACCCCTTCAGCTGACCAACTCCCTGCAGAATACCTTCAAAAAGGTGCAAAAGCTATTGCCTACCCAATATCTATTCTGATCAATAGAACCATAAGTGAAGGTAATATCCCATCAATCTGGAAAATCTCCCACATTATTCCATTACACAAAGGTGGCAACTCTTATGACTTCTCTAACTTCCGTCCAATAGCTCTACTATCTCCTCAGGCAAAAATCATGGAAAAGTGTATCCATAAGCAACTTCTTCAACACCTTCTACAACATAACTTACTAGCTGTCAACATGGCTTCAGGCCATACCACAGTACTACCACTGCCCTGCTATCATTCACTGATTGTATTAATAAAAACCGGAACAAAAGTATTCCTTCCTCTGCAGTATTCCTTGATTTATCCAAAGCTTTTGACATGGTTAATCACCAGCTCCTCTTACATATAATGAAATCACTTTCTCTTGATTCCTTAGGCATCAGTTGGTTCAAATCTTACCTTGAAAACAGACAGCAGGCTGTACTTTGGCACAATAACCTTTCTAATCTCCTGCCCATCTCCCTCTGTGTCCCTCAGGGTTCTATATTAGGTCCTCTGCTTTTTTCCATTTATATAAATGATCTTCAGTTAGTAATTCCACATACTACATGCAATCAATATGCAGATGATTCTACTATTATCTGTTCAGCTACTTCTCCAACTGAATTACATACCCTTACCCAGAAAGCATTTAATACTGTCGAACAATGGTTCACTGACCGTTGCCTCCTTCTAAATCCCAAAAAAACTAAAATGCTCCTCTTCTCACCTACCCGTAAGCCCCCCCCATTTCATTTCACACTCACATCAAACAACGGTACACTTATTTCTCCCGACCCAACTACTAAACTACTAGGAATAACAATTGACAATAACCTCAATTTTGATACTCATATCAATAACACTAAAAACAGTCAATAAAAAACTAGGTTCCCTCTATAGAGTCAAACCCTTTCTTACACCAACAGCCAGGGCTGCTTTAGCAAGAACTCACCTTATCTCTACTCTACTCTATGCCTCTCCCATTTATACAAATCTTTCTAAAAGTAACCTCAGCAAACTAGCAGTATCCTATAATAATATTGCTCGATTTGCTACTGCCTCCCCTTTCAGGACTCATCATTGCCTTAACCTAAAACAACTTGGCTGGCTTGAGTTTCTACACCATTTACAATATCTCCAGCTTGCTATAGCCCATAAGATCCTCTCTCAACCCACAAATACACCAATACTCTCAAGCCTTTTCATCCCCTACAACAATCCTAAAAACCTACGGTCATCCAACAAACTTCTTATTAACACCTGCAGATCTTATAACTTAGCAGGTGATACCCTGTTCTCTAACACTGTTGGAAAGTTATGGAATTCACTTCCTACTGACCTCACTTCTCTGTCATCTCTTACACTATTTAAAAAGAAACTAAAATCATATCTCAACATTCACTGGTTATGTTCCTGCACTAACCCTGGCTAACGTCCTACATCTCAACAACATTGTAAACATACTGTCTTGCATTTTTACAGTATCCCTTACTGCCCTTGCTAAGCTCATTCGAAGTATTGTAGTTTAATACTATTTTTAATGAATGCTCTCTATTGCTACTATGTGGGGGAAAAAAATAAATTTTTGCTTACATCTTAAACTCCTACCACTTTCTAATTTAGTTTTTTGCATGCATCTTTACTGTTACTCCTTTGTATATCTTATACTATAGTTTTATATTTTGCATTTTTGTATTTTTTTATTCCATATGTCTTTGGAGCTTTTCTCCCCGGGCCTCTACTGAAAATGGACATGTATCCAGCTAGACTAGCCCTGTCAACAAATGTAAAATAAAATAAAAAAAATAAAATAAATATGATCCAAGGAGGTTAGTCTCAAGTCATTCACTCCCACGTGCACAATGTCCAGATCATTTGTGTACCTGGAATGAAGGGACTCGATGACTTTAGTGATACTGTGGATCCTGCCACCTGAGAGGCAGCTAGCCAGCACTCTGCCCTTGCCCTTGCTCACCACATTCGGTTACCAAGAGTGACATTGATTAAGCAAGGGATGGCTCGCCAGCCTGACTTTGTGACACTGTAACATGCCAGACTATTTAATTAATTATTTTGTATTGCATAATACTCAGAGTGCAAGACTGCAGTGAAAGCCTTCACAAAGCTGTTAACATTTTTTCTGAATCCTGAGTGAAGATTTTCCCAGATATATACATTTTATATTTATGTTTTTACTGATGTAATTTGCAAGGTTATATCCACATTCCTTGCAGTTTTTTCTTCCATATATTTTTAAGTACATACAGTGATCTCTACATTTTGTAGTCTTCAGTGAATAAAAAAAATCACCAGATAACCCCTTACAGCTGCTGCCTGAATCCTACACTGCTGGGTATCTCTGGCACAAGCAGTAAAACAAATAAAATGGTGATAGTTTAGGGTAGAGTGCAGTGTCCCCATACTGATTTACTAATATGAACATCCTGTGATTTATACATTCTCCTGAGATAGCTTGCAGCTAGAAACAGCATTTGGACCACAGTATACCTGTTTAACAAATAAATAAACAGACCAATGCACAAAGTCAACTCATAATAAAAGTAGTAACTAAACTGAAC
Source organism: Protopterus annectens (assembly GCF_019279795.1). NCBI lineage: Eukaryota > Metazoa > Chordata > Ceratodontiformes > Protopteridae > Protopterus > Protopterus annectens. The sequence goes on along the minus strand of NC_056750.1, from coordinate 618,973,597 downwards.
ACGTTTTATTAACAAAAATGCAAACTGTATACAAATATTACCTTCCAGAAGGGGTAATTTTCCCATTTGATTCCTACTGTGGGACATTTGTAATTATAATTTTGAAGTTTACACAATGCAAACAATTTTCACAGCACTCTAGATACTGTAAGAAGAAGTGATTAAAGAACCATAACTCTAACTCTTTTACCACAGGTCTCAGTTTAGGAGCAGATTAATTAACATTAATATACTCTTGTACTTGGGTCCATTGCAAACTCATTACAGTAGTTACCAATTAATTACTTCCACAAATAATACCTAACATGCTGAGTCCCATACAGGTATGACCTGCTATGAAATCTATGGTGAACAACAGGACATCACCAATGCATTAATCTAGTCAGACACAAAAGTAAACAATAAATCAAATAATAACTTATGATTGTGTAGTAAAGAGAAAACAATTCCACTATCTCAAAGAGAAAAGTTGTGACAGGCAAGCAGACCGTAGAATACACACGTCTTTGAACCATCGATCTAATTTCATGCATGTACAAGTTTGCAGACCACTGGTGACTACTTCATGAAACTGTTTCATGGTCTCTTTTGTATTATCATGTTTATACTGGGCCACAAGGCACCTCAGCATCTGGCAATTGTGCCACTCTGCTACATACTAAAATAACTTGGTTTGCCATACTTCCTTGTAAATTTAAAACTGTAAAACAAACAAACAAACAAAAAAAAACTGATAATTATCAAAGTAGGTTAAGGCTGATTATTTCATTAGAATGACTATTGCACTAATGAATGGTTACCCTGTTAAAATGACTCATGACCGGAACCTGAAAATGAGGTAGAATGTTGCTAATCATACTATTTCTGTTCACTCCTCTGCACTTTGTATCAGGTCAGTGTGGAGGAGTAGCTGTCCCACCTCATCACAAAGCTGATGAGAATTTTAGTGTCTGTAATTATATACCTAGAGATACCAACCGAAACACTCACATGTATATGAGTATATACTCACACAGAGATATGTCTATTTTTATGTACCTGGCTACACACACACACACACAAAGTTTTTGTTTTAAAAACAAAAAAAAAACACTTGATCTGAAGAAGTCTGACTTGGTGGATGAAAGTGCATTGCAGTACTCTGGCAATAACGTTTTTATAAAAGTATGTTTATCTTTATTTTCATTCTTATCAATCAGTATGGTAATTTCAAATATAAGGAAGAGATAAAGCAACAGTTTTCAGTATGGGATAAAAAGGGTACAATTTACTTAGTCGTTGCATCCATCCAACCACAACCCCTTTTTCCCATTTTTTGCACATGGGGTAGGGGTGTCACTTCAACAGTGGCAATCATATAGAGCCAAGGTTTACACCACCGGGTGGCTAGCCTTGCTGCTGTAGTTCTTCCATACCACAAGCTCGCATACACACTGACACCTATGGCCAATTTGGAGAGTCCTATCCACCTACTGCATGTATTTGGAATGTGGGAGGAAACCCACACGAACACAAGAAGGACGTGTAGACTACCTTTGTGAGGTGACAGCACTAACCGCTGTACCACTGCGCATATATTGCAAGAGAAAGTTGGAAACAGATCAACCACTAAGTGGTACCTGCAAAATTACCTCCTGGACACTTCAACTGATTATTTATTCATTCTCCCTGGGACATTTGTTCATATTAGTAATTCAGTACAGGAACACAGCACTCCACACTGACCTATCACCAAGTAATTTGTTTTGCTGCTGGTGTGAGATACTCAACAGTGTAGGATTGAGACAGTTGCTGAAACAGGATATCTGGTGATTAGTTTGTTTTGAGCAACAAGGACGGCTTTCTCTTTTAGATTCATTTAAAATAAGATAATAGTAACAGAAAACTGGACAATTTAGTATAAGGGTAATGATGGCAACATCCAGCATCTACACAACTGTTCAACCCCTCATTTTTTTAACATTGACAATTGCAGGAGAGACAAATAAGGGGCAGCAAATACACTGGCACCATCAGGAATTCAGATTATTTGGTCTGTGGCAGAATTAACAAGATGCATTACCTATAGAAGCAACCAATAATTATAATATTTGTTCAGAGATGGTAAAAAAGATATGGGCACAAATAGTACACACATTGGGGACTGTGTTCGGGGGCAATGGTGAACAATATATGTGCTTTGAATGATTAAAGCAGATATTGCAGACTATACTGTAACACCATTCATTAACATGGACTGCTATATAAGGCAATGGGGGAGATGGTAACACATCAAAGGCCACTTTCAGTAAGAATGCAGCATAATTTCTAGGGCAAGTGCCTCAGATTATACTGTAATAGACATACAGTAATGTGATGTGATGATGACTATAGGAAGGGGTAGCAATACATTAAAGGCTGCTTTCAACACAAAAGCAAAACATTTGTCTAGGCAAGTGGGAAAAAAGTACAAGATTATACTGTAACAACTATGAAAAATGTTGGCTTGTCTGATAAGAACACAGTGAACTGCCTTCACCGAGAAAGCAGTACATGTCTTTGTGTGAGGGGGAAAATGCACCAAATTATACTGTAATGACCCCATTATACTGTGTATTGCTGTTAAAGCCCCTGATGGGTATGGATTAACACATCCAATACTTCTTTCAGTAAGAAAATATGCATCTGCTCTATATAAGAATAAACTAAAGTAGAAAGACCACCAGTGTCTCTGATAAACCCACCTCACATTCAGTACCCCTGAGCACATCCAAAATCTAATCCACAAGATGAACAAGTACATAAACACATAGGTTCACAGGTAGGTAGGTACTAGGCTATTGGCCCTAGGGCCTATATAAGCCTAGCCAAAAATGTACCCTGGCTTTCACCACCCAAGAAAAAGTATTTTCCTGTGCCCTGCCGAGCAGAGCCACAGAAGGGATCCCTGGGGTGAATTTCCTATTTCCCATCCAATCATCAAGATTTTTCCTGAAGAGTGCTACCAAGGAGCTCTGTTTGACATAGATAGATAGACTGTTCCAGAATATGGGAAGTCTGTGGGACAGAAATCTATCCCTCCAGCATGTTCTGTTTATTGTGGTGACAAGGTTTAGGTCCCTAGAGCGTGTAGCTCGGAGGGATTGGGATTTCTTTAAGTGGAGCATGTCCAACAGCTCTGGGTTTGACATAGCTTTGTATGTTAGGTGGAGATCGCCTCTGAGTAGGCAATATGCGACGGAGTAAAGCTGGAGTTTTTTGAGACAGTCTGCATAGGGCATCTGTTTGAGGCCAATAATCCTTTGTGAGGTATATATGTGGCCTTCCCAGTTGTTGTAGATGTCTTGTAAGGTACATACCAAAAGGGGCATTTTATTCAATAATGGGTCTAATGAGTGATGAGTAGAGGGGAACAATGACCTCTTTTTTTTTCTGGATGAGAAACCTTTTGTGATGAGGTGAGCCACGTAGAAGGATTTCCTGACCACTGTGGTGATGTGATTATCAAAGGAGAGACTACTGTCCACCTGTGTCCCAAGGTCTCTTATCACATTTTCGGCATTAAGTAGACTACCAGCTATGTGGTAGTTCATGGGTACAGAGTTTTTACCAAAGGGGATGACAACGCACTTTTTGGCATTGAGCTTCAGGCCATGGCTTTGACAGAAGGCATTTGTCTTGGTGAGGCCCTATTCTAGTATGTCCACATCATTAGGAGTTTCGATTATGGCTCCTAGTTTGCAGTTATCTGCAAACTTTGTTAGGCAAAGACCTTCTGTGTTAGCCTGTACCTCAGAGAAGTAAATACCAAACAGGAGAGGACCCAGGACTGAACCCTGTGGTACTCCACTTGTCACTGGTCTGAAGTCGGATTTGGAGTCTGCTACTTTCACAGTGTGGGTTTTGTCCATGAGCCAGTTGGCAACCCATCTTGTGACATAGGGATTTATATCTAGTTTAGTGAGCTTATCTATAATTCCAGAGTGGGGGATGGTGTTGAAAGCCTTGGCGAGATCTAGATAAGCTGTGTGAACCACCTTACCCTCATCTATGGCTTTGGTGACTGCTTCAAAGAAGTCAATCAGGTTTAGGAGACATGATCTGCCTTTTACAAATCCAAACTGGGTAGGGTCCAGAGTTTGGAGATTACCAATGTCTTTGTTTGAGTTCCATGATGATACGTTCCATGGCCTTGCAGACCAGGCTCGTCAGGCTACTGGAGCGGTAGTTCCCAGGGTCCATCGTGGCTCCCCCATAGTGGAGTGGGATAACCATTGCGGTGCGCCATTCAGTGGGCACAATGCCTCAGGTGAGGCTATGATTGAACATGGTACTTAGTTAGGGTGCCAGTTCATTCTGTAGTTCATGTAGAACATAGCCTGGGATATTGTCAGGTCCCATGGATGCTGTGTTCTTGGCTTTGGAGAGTGTGTTTTTTACCTGTGCAGCCATGATTACAGAAACTTTGCATTCTTCCAGTATAGAGATGGGCCCTCTAGGGGGTGAGAGGGTGGTAAAGTTAGCACTGAACCTATCTGCCAGGATGTTGGCAATATCAGTTGGTTCTGTATATTTAGTGCCATTGTGCTGTAACTCAGAGCAGATCTGAGTGTTGCCATTGAGATTCTTGACATAGCTATAGAATGCTTTGTGGTTGTCTTTAGAGTCAGTGGCAATTTTGTTTTTGTAACTAGCTTTGTAGGATTTTATGAGGGATCTCAGCTTCTTACTGAGGTTGACCAGGGAGTTCCTCTAGTCATGGGATTTTACTCATTTCTGCAACAGTTTCTTTCTTCTGTTGTAGAGTTTGTTTATGGCAGAGGACCACCACATTGGCTTCCTTTTTTTGGAGGATAGCATCTTGGTTCTATTAGGGACAGCATGATCCATGCACTCATGCAAGTGCTTATAAAGTGCATTTGTAGGATTCAGCAGTCGTACCTCTATTGTCCGTCTGCATGGGTGTCATGAAGTTTGCCATTTCTATCTTAAGAACTGAGCCCAGCAAGACAGAAGTAGACTGTCTTCAATTGTTGTTACAAAAACAGGCCAATTAACTAAAATTAATTATTCAGAAACAGTTAAAAGCAGTCCAAAACTTCAAAAGTCAGTACTTTGTTTTATAATAATAATAATAAAAACTTTGATCAAACTTACTCACTGAAAGAATTCGGCTTTCTCTGTGTATGGTATAAGTACTTTTGTCCAGTAACTGGACTTCATTAGATCATCTTTTCAAAAACAGCTTTATCCATGGAAAATATATACTTACATAAACAACAAAGTCATAATTCAAGATTGATTAACAAACAAAAAATGAGTTGAGTGTGGGGTGACTCCTCCTCGGCTAACCACACAGAATATTAAAAATTAATTAAATGTGATATTAAAATGAGCCTTAAGTATCACCCCACAGGTCTAACTCATAATCCTTGGTGGAAAAATTGAGCTATTGTAATAGTGGGACAAAGGTCTTTTTTATATTGTAACAATGCACAATACTGGGAATTGCCTAACAATACAACAAGGGTCAAACAGAAATCCATCAATGTCTATTTTTAGTGGAGATGCAGTACATTTGCAAGATGTGAGTGGAAGAAAAGTCCAGAGCCTATATAGTGCAACAACCACTAGGAAGTGCCTGAAGAATGCTATATGTGCACACACACACACACACACACACATATATATATATATATATATATATATATATATATATATATATATATATATATATATATATATATATACATATGTTACTACTGTTATTAGACAAACAGCTGACTATCTGGTTTGTCAGAAGCAGTAAGTGTGTGTATGTATGTGGGTGTTCATGTGTGTTTGTGTATCGATGAGTTAAAATGAAATACAGTATTATGTGCCAGTTTCTTTCACTTTATTGTAGTAAGTTATCAGGGGTGTAGGCAGTCATTTTCTTAAAAAGCTCTTGAGCAAATATTTATGTGTTAAAGGAAAACAACACACTACTGTTACTGGATAACAGTTAAACTATCATATATTTGGCTTACTAAGGACATGTGTGCATACGTCTGACATGTACTTCAAATCCTGTACTTCTGTTGGCAGTATGTGTGGTGTGATGGTATCAGCCATGTTAGGTCTGATTCTTGCCACTGGTACCACTTAATATACAAAGGGCAATTGGTCTTAAAGGTGTATGCTAAAATATATGCACTGCTGCCTTGGTTAATAGCCCACACTTACCACACCCAAATAAAGTTTACACTGAACAGCTACAAATCAGAGTTATAAACACAATGGTGCCCATTGTTTTCAAGTTTTGACATTACTAAGAATAACTGAAACATGACCAGAATTATTTTACAGACAGACACACACACACACACACACACACACACACACACACACACACACACACACACACACACATTCACTGAATATATTCCAGAATGGTGGGAGAAGAGTACATTGTAATTCAACAGCACCAACATATTTCTTCTCAGGCTTTAAGGTATGCTGCTGCCTGCCAAATTACATTGCAAAAAATAGACACAAATTACTATTTACCTTTAAGATAAGCCATCCTTTGAATATTTGAATGGTATCAATAACTCAAGCAGTATCAACTTGAAAGATTGATGGCCATATTTAGCTTTAAAATTAAAATGCATAAAACTTTAAGCAAAAAAATAAAGCATCAGCCGTAAGCATTTAAAATTGAATAATACAATTCTTTACTTGAAATAGTTGAAGTTATAGCATTTTGTTTTTAAATAAATGTGCAAACAGAATAGAACTTGCTCCAAAATTTGAAATAAAGCATACAGACATACATTGTTTAGAAATTTGAATCAAGTGACATTTAAACAACACAAGATTATTCAAAGCAGACCCTAACATTTTGACATTTTCTTTTACATTGTGCTATTAACTGAAATAACAAGTACGGTTTCACTTATTTTAGCTTTCAGTCATTTATACACATTTTAAATGTGATACAGCTCTAATACAACTAGTTTATCTGTTATACATTTTCCTTTTACTAATACATGTTTCCCACTTTATTACAATATTCCTCCTGCATCTTTACCCTCCTTAGACCTAAGTAAGTTTTGCTGAAAAACAAATATCAAGAAATAAAGCCTGAGGTAACAGGTAAATGTGATATCACTCACCTAGCTTTTTATTCTAAAAGTCCTTTTTGGTATTTGTTGACAGGGTAGAAAAGATTTGTCACTTTACTGTTCATCTCATTGTCTTTTAAACAGATAAATCTGCCCATTTGAAATGTTGTTGAGTCCCTATATCTGCATGGTGCTCAACCAGCTGTCTGCACATTGGCTTTATTCCATGTCCTAGTGACCTTGTATAGTGCTCATAACCCCTGCAGTATTCTTTCATATCTTTTGTAATGTCTGGGCAATAAAACATTTCATAATTTCCCTTTTTGTACAATTTATATACATATGTCCCAAAAAGAAATGTTACAAGCTATGTCTAAACGTGCCTGAGGATAAGTCCTTGGGACTAACAACTGCTGCATCACTTCTCCAACTGTTCTATCTTTAGAAGTCCACTTTCTGTAAAACAACCACTTTCTCATTATAAATACTCACTCTACCCCTGATTGCCTCACTCCTGTCAAGATTTGTAAAGTGAAGTCTAAGTGCTATTCCTGTCTTAATTATCTCTTTGCAAGCCTTCCCAACTCTCTTTCTAATGTTAGTCCAGTACTTTTTGACAATTTTGTCTCAGATTTAAGCTTACTGCTTTCAAACACTTATTTACTCAACATAACTCCTTTGAGATAAATTCCAGTAGCATCTAACAATTGTGCCCGCATTATGCGTATTTCACTACCATCTAGCTGTTTTTCTTTAGTGACGATATTGGTAGCCTCTATTGGAAGTGTGAACACTGGCTGGGTCTTGCTTCAGCTACCATTCCCATGACTGCCTCAATATTTGGCTGCAGTATGACTGTATGTACACAGAGTATTGCATTATACAAGTCATTAACTAGTAGATCATTGGATGGTATATCATCAGGCACTACCACCTGCATGTCTCCCTACCTTTTTTCCAAGTCCAAATGAACCCTGGCCAATGAAACTTAAAAATCACCCCTTCATAGCCATAACATAACTGGACTGCCCAGGCTGATAATGTTTCTCTCTCTAAATGCAATCTTAACAATATTTATAGTTGATACAGTATCTTACTAACCAGTCGTTTCTTATCCCCGTAAGAAGACAGGGTATAGGGCCCTGTGATAATCTGGAGCAATTGCAGTTTCAAGATTACCTACCACCAGCTACTTTTATTAGCTCTCTCATGTGGGTTTTGTTCTACAACCTCTCAGTGTAGACATTTGGACCTTACATACCCCATTTAGTTAAACTGGAAACATTTTTGTTCAAAACTTTGTAATATACTTCAGCCACTATTTTCCCTTTTTGTCTGTGCAACGTCATGTGAAGGCTTAGACTGCTCCCACAGTTATATCCATGTGTGGTGCTAGATAAACATCTTAAACATTTGTATCCTGCTGACTAGATAGAGGTTATCCTTTCCCCATTTCCTCAATAATATTATACTCCCTATCTACTAACAAGGTTTTCATGATCTCTATGTACTTACTGTTTGCACTCTTATAATAAGGTCTCCTAGCATTTCATTAGTGACTTCACTCGCCTATACAAATATTTACTTCTGAAATATAATTATACTATCATCAGCCTTTTTCTATAGTCTCCAAATGTTTTTCCCTCCTAAATACTTCAGCAGTAAATGTACAATGGTTGAACAAGGCATTTGTAATCTTTGCATAATCTAAAGAACTTTAATAAGGAATTTTCACCTTAAAATAGTCAAACTAGTTCACATCATTCATATATGGAACAGCATGCACTGACTTATCAGTAAGTCGAAGAGTTAAAAACATCATCCATCACCCCTTGTCAGATTGGTGTCAATTACACACCCTTTAAAATGCCCACATAAGCACCAAAGTTATCCACTTAGTGCTAGCTTTGGCATTTAGAGTTCAGCTTTCCCCCATTATTTATGTTATTTGACAACAGACAAGCATCTTTTTCACATGCTTATGACACTTATCTCTTCTTAATCTCATTCATTTCACCTTTCATAACCTAAAACCACTTGAATGTCTCAGTGATCTTGACCTCCAGGTGATTCATCCACAGTTCTAATCACATTAATTCCAATGAGTTCTCAGATTACCTGAGGATGGTTTACTTGCTCTGATGTAGGCTCTTAGTTTGCGGCCACTACCTATCTGCCTCCATTATTTGTGGAGTGCATTTTATCTGCACACAAGCCTGTTATTATGCTTTCCTTGGACATACTGGCATATGAAATTCTTCTGGTTTTGCACACCCTTGGTTAACTATGGCACTGGCATTTTTGCATATTTCACAGAACTGATTTTTTGCCTGTTTCCTGACTACTTTGACCCAAAAAAAAAAAAAAAAACAACCTGCTGGTGAAGCTAGACTGCAAGATATTTTACCATGTAGCTGAAGGGGTATAATCACAATGATGACTTAAACAATAACCATTTGTAATGTCAGAGCTTACAACGCAGAGTCCAGGAATACGGAAAATGAAATACTGAAGCTCTGTACTTGCATATACTAAGTCTGATGATATTGCCATTTCTTGGAATATTCCACTTTCTCTAAGGTGTGGCAGTCTTGAAGTTGGTATGCATTAGTTTGAGGTTGTGGTGGTGAAGAGGGGCTTGCCCCCTTCAGAACACCAGTTTAAAGGAAAAGAGTCACGTTTAACATTTGCTCTTCTCCTATATTATTTTTGGTGTTTTGGGATTCAGCATTTCAAGTCCAGACATTTCAGTAAAGAGTTGAACAAAAATGTTTTGAAGGCTACATAAGTCCAACATACAAACTCCTACTGCTGCTAGTAATTATTATGATTATGTGATAACCAGAAACTAGTGGTTTTAACTTTTTCGCTGCTGCTGTCAATATTTGTGTTGTGATTATACCAGCCATATCAGGTTTGAGTCTCACCACTGGTAACACTTAACACATAAAGAGCAACTGGCTTTAATGGTGTAAGATAAATGTGCACTACTGCATTAGGTAATGGCCAACACATGTCACTTCCAAATGAGCACTACTGTGTACAGCTATGGATCAGAGTTTAGATCTCCCCAGGATTTTACCCATCTCAGACTGAGCCAAGTGCTTTCTAGTGCAACCCCTTCCACCAGAAAATAAAACTTGAACTGAATTTTTTGTGAGCACATACTCACACAATATTTTCCAGAATGTGTGTGTGTGTGGGGGGGGGGGGGTAAACTGTAACTCTCCAGTACCAATACTTTGTTTCCCAAACTTTAAGGTATGTAGCCACCAACCAAATTACATTAGTAAACCAAGAACACAGACTTTAGTTTACCCTTAATTTAAGCCATCCTCTGAATATCTGAATGGTAGTAAAACCTTAAGCAGTATTATTTTGACAGGTATATGCCCACAGTTAGTTAAACCAGTAAAATGTGTGAACTCCTTAAGCTAATAAGTAAAATAACAGCCACAACGATTCAAACTTAAATAACAGATTTTTTAATTAGACAAATACATAAACAGTTCATAATTTTTATATGGAATTAAATATAAAAATACAAGCAGGCAGGCAAATAATATGCAACACTGCCAAGAATAACTATGTAATATCTAAACCAGAAAATCTCTGCTTCTGCAAAAAAGAAAAAAACATGTTTAACATGTAAGCTTGAAACCCTCTACTTCTAGCTAAAAGATAGACTGTGCTTTTACTGTCTCTGGCTTTTAAGTCCAAAACAAAAAAATTCAGAATCCTTACAAGCAGTATAATACAGCTCAAGTTCTGTCTACAAGGATATATTCTAGCAGTAACTCCAGTAACTCATATAAATGTTTAACTTAGCAGTCAAACTCTAAATTCCTCAAACAGGCTTTCCAGGTGGCTCTACAATGAATTTAGGAAATGCCTTCCTGTTTTACAGTTACATACTTCTCAGTGGTGAAGGTCCCAACAAACTACTGTCCAAATAAAGTACCACTGCAATGTGACTTAGCCAGTCTCTTTAGACAATACATTTTGCATAGTCAAAAAGCATGGCTTAGTTTCTCTTTTAACCTATAGTACACATTTACAGTAGCAAATGCAATTCTATATAATCTTATACATTTTATATGTTAAAATTCATTGAAAATGTAGACATCAGCAGTTTTTTTTTACATTTATCTTTTAAAAAATGATTTACATGTTCAAAATCTGATAAAGCTGTAACACAGGTAACTCCCTTTTGAGCACATATGCACTCAAATATATATCAGTAATACAACAGACAAAACATGACTATGTACCCAGGACAGTCTCCCCCCTTTTACCTCCATCCCCATGTAAGTCAGTTTACCAAACACACTGTTGTATGTACCAACAGAAATTACTGAAACTGGTTATATGACAAAACTGCTGCCATATAGCACATGAACTAATAAACACATTCATAACAGAAAAGTATACACCATTTTAAATTAATTTTGGGCTCTCTTCCTTTGCACAACTCTCAACCACCTAGGCCCTATCAGCCCACTATTTCCCCATAACAAATGCCCTTTAGGGCACAGCGAGCTCAAACTCAAGTTTACTAAACTGATTAGGACAAGCCAAATTACAAAGCAAATAGCTAAATATGCAAATAGCAAACAAACCTGTTTCAGATAAAATATTACAGTGAAGTTAAATCAGATTTAAAACAATAGTAATAAATCATAGCTTGACTCCATGGCACACAGAGATGGAGTCCTAATTGTGAGCCAGGTAAGTGGGGTTCAGTTAGTAGATCTGGTACTGAAGACGCCAGGGTAAGAGGATGAGGAGTGAAGGAGTGTGGCCTACCCATCTCACCCAGGAAGAGGGATGGTTTGAGGGCACTTGGTATCCACATGGAGTGGTATAATTTCTCAAGTGAAAATTGGAGAAACCCCCACCCATGCTAGCTGATAGGACAGCAGGACTGCTGCTTGCAACACTGATTGCAGAAGTGAAGGGTGATCAATGCCAATAGCCAACTGCACACCCTATTCACTTATACAAGCAAAGGGTGTGCAGGAGACAAAATGCCTAAGTTAAAAACCCAAAACCACCTCTGATGTCTGCCTTAATGATGGCCCTCTCCTGGTCAACCCTCACCTCAGCGATGAGGAAAAGAATGGATGTGTCAATTCATCAGGAGGTTGCTGATTGCCAGGCAGTAGTAGCAAAAAGAAAAAAAATCATTAGGTGGTACTGCTGTATTGCTCTAAGTCAGTTATTAAATGACAGTTTCAAGATAAGCTTTCAGTGTTTAGTGTCAGGGACTCTCCCACACTGGTAGTTGGTTCTAAACGTTCAGGACTCCATAGTTAAAGGAATGATTCACAGATTCCACCAACTGCATCACTGAAACCTCCAACAACCCCATGGTAGCAGAGTGCAGGGCAAGAGAGGACAAATACCAAGTCAGTATTTCATGAAGACAGAGTTGAACCTGGCAACAGGTTTACATTTTGACACTTGCAAGTGCAAGTCCTGAACAGCTACACTGAGTACCTAAATAGGTTCATAGGTTCATACTAGGCTATCTGCCCTGGGGCATTTATAAGCCTAGCCAGAGTGTGTTTGGCTTTTGCCACCCATTTTAAATTAATTTTGCTATGCCCTTTTTCGAGGTTAGTATACTGTGCCTCTGTCTAACAGTGACACAGCAGTGATACCTGGGGTAAACCTATGATCTCCCATCCACTTATCAAGATTCCTCTTGAAGAGAGTCAATGAGGGACTCTGCCTAACCTGGACTGGGATTTTATTCCAGAGTGAAGGGAGCCTCTGGGTTATAAATCTGTCCCTCCAGCATGTCCTATTTATTTCAGTGCTGAGGTTAAAGTCTCTCGAGCACGTAGCTCGATGGGATTTGGATTTTCTGAGGTGCAGCATGTCCATTAATTCCAGGTTGGACATGGCTTTATACGTCAGGCACAGATCGCCTCTGAGCAGGCGGTATGCCACTGAGTAGAGCTGGAGTTTCTTTAACCGGGCAGCATATGGTATCTGTTTGAGCCCTTTGATCCTCTTGGTGAGGTACTTTTGGGGTCTTTACAGTTGCTGCAGGTGTCTGGTAAGGTACATCCCAAAAGGGGCATTTTACTCAATTATGGGCCTGATGAGGGATGAGTAAAGAGGCACGATAACCTCCCCTGATCTAGATGTGAATCCCTTCATGATTAGGTGGGCTATATAAAATGTTTTTCTAACCACTTTGGCCACGTGGTTGTCAAATGAGAGATTGCTATCAACTTGGGTCCCCAGGTCCCTAATTACTTCTTCTGTACTTAATGGATTACCACCTATGTGGTAATTTGTGGGCACTTTGTTTTTGCCAAAGGGATGACTATACACTTTTTGGCATTTAGCTTGAGGTCATGGCTCTGGCACCAGTTGTCTGTTTCTATGAAGCCCTTTTGGAGGATGCTTGTGTCGGCTGAAGAGTCAATTATGGTGCCCAGTTTGCAGTCATCTGCGAACTTGGTCAGCCACGGTCCTTCCGTGTTGGCCTGTACTGCCGAGAAATATATACTGAACAAGAGAGGTCCCAGGACTGAGCCTTGTGGAATGCCACTTGTAACTGGTTTGGAGTCTGACATGGCTCCAGCAATTCTAACCATGTGGGTTCTGTCCTTGAGCCAGTTTGCAACCCATCTAGTGACATAGGGGTTTATATTTAAGCTGGTGAGCTTATCTATAATGCCCAAGTGGGGTATTGTATCAAAGGCTTTTGCGAGGTCCAGGTAGGCTGTGTGGACCACCTTCCCCTCGTCAATGGCCTTGGTGACTGTTTCAAAGAAATTGACCAGGTTTAAGAGGCAGGATCTGCCCTTAACAAAGCCGAACTGGGAAGGATCCAGTGTCTGTAGGTCCCCAATATCTTTATTTATGAGGTCCATGATATTTTCCAGGATCCGTTGAGGCACTACCTTTGCGGAGAGGGACCACTGTTGCTGTACGCCACTCTTTGGGTACATATCCTGTAGTAAGGCTGAGATTGAACAGTAGTTTTATGTTTGGGTTTAGCTCTTCTTGGAGTTCATGTAGGATGCAGCCCAGGACACCGTCTGGTCCCATTGATGCTGTGTTTTTTTGCATTTGGACAGGGCGGCTCTTACCTGAGCATCTGAGATGTCAGGGGGGCAGCACTCTGCTGGGATAGATATTTGCCCTTTTGGTGGGGGGGGAGTTTGCGCTGAACCTGTCAGCTAGGATGTTGGCAATGTCTGTGGGTTTGGTGTATTTTTTTTCATTTTGGACTAATTCTGAGCATATCTGGGAATTCCCACCCAGGTTCCTAACATAACTAAAGAAAGCCTTGTGATTATCCGTAGTGTCCTGTGCAATTTTTCTCTCGAAGCTGGCCTTGGACGATTTTATGAGTGCCCGTAGTTTTTTGCTAATACTGATCAGAGATGCCTTCCCTTTTTGGGATTTTGCTCTATCATGTAGTAGCTTTCTCCTTCTAGTGTATAGTTTGTTTATGGCTGGGGTCCACCAGACAGGACGTCTGCCTTTGGAGGATTGGGTCTTGGTTTTATTTGGGATTGCATGATCCATGCATTCCTGAAGGTGTTCATAGAATGTGTTTATAAAGGATTCTGCGGTCTGGGCTGTATTTTCCACAGGCCCGGGGGCTTTGAAGGATTCCACCTCGGTTTTGAGGAGTGTGAAATTTGCTTTACAGAAGTTTTTCACTGTGGTTTTCTGGGCAGGGGGTGGGGTCGGGATGTGAATATCCAGTGAGATTAGTTTATGGTCTGATCTTACCAGTGAGGGATACACTTCTGGTCTGGAGCATAGAGTCCCCATGTTGATGATGATCAGGTCCAGTATGTTTTCCCCTCTTGTGGGAGTGGTAACAAGTTGTACCATAGCATTTGAGTTTATAAATTCTAGGAACCTTTGGGCTAGGGTGTTGGAGCTAGAGTAATGCTCCCAGTCTACGTTTTGGTAGTTGAAGTCGCCCAATATAATGGTGTTTGGAGAGACCTTCATATATTCCAGTGTTCTCAGGAAGGCCGAGTGGGGTTCCTGGGTTTGGGAGGGTGGTCTGTAGTAGGCTGTAAACTGGAAGGCAGTTTTACCCACTGTTAGTTGCACATGGATAGTCTCTGATGCTTCGTGCTGTGCCACCAACCTGGAGGTGTGGGTATCTTTGATGAATATTGATACTCCCCCTCCTTTTGTGGTTCGGTCCAAGTTTTGGGGCCGAAAAGCATGGTATGAGGTATAACCTGGTAATGCTGGGGTGCTCTCGGGAGCCTTGAACCAGGTTTCTGTTACTGCACAGATATCGATGTTCTCCATGCTAAGGAGAGTTTTGAGTGTGTGCATCTTGAGGTTTAGACTTCTGGCGTTGAGTAGCATTACTCTTAGTTTCTTATCCCTTGTGATACCTATGGAGGTGGGTTTGTCTTTTGAGCCCTGCCTAAAAAAGGCACTATGGGGGTAGCAAGATGTACAAAAAGAAGACTTACATGTACTAAGTATGAGATCTCCCTTTTCTCTGATATTGCAATCTTAGCATTAGAACACATATACATTTGTGTGTGTAGTAGGGGTGTGAGGGGTACAGCCCCTACACATCGCAAAAAATAACTAAATAACTTTAAATTGTTGACATTCATGGCTCTCTTATAGTTTCACTTTTTTTTCTCTAATTTTTGTGACCCGCAATTAAGGTGGTTGGAATTACAATAGGAAGCCAGGAAACTCAGGTCATGTAGGGCAAAGTAGAGCATCACTAGAATTTTGTAGATATGTATATATAATATAGCTAACACAGGCAGTCAGTGCACTCTGTGTGAAAATTATACAATGTGTTGGTATTCTGAACGGTACAGTATCCACTTCTGAATATAAATTACAAACAAAAAGAGAGAAGTAAGACCTTTATTACATTTTCTTACATTTAATTTAATGTGAATTCTACATCATACTCTCAATAATAATATTCTGTGCACCTGTATTTTATGTCCCTAAGAAGAAGTTATTTGCTGGGAATACTCCAAATTTCTGCAGTGTGCTGAAGCCTGAAGCACATAAGCATGGGTGACTTGGTTGATGTCCAATGTAAGGCACTTCTTTTTCTCTGGTTTGTGGCATCACCATAATTTAGTCCTAAACTTAAAACATTCAAACAAAAACGGGTTACCAGTCTGTAGATTACTAAATCAATGCTACAAATATTGTTTTCCAGGTGGTATAAGTCAGCCTTAGAGATGTTAACACCTTTTGTGGTATACAATTCTACATTGCGGTGCTGCCTCCTTGACAGAAACTTTGCTATATGACCTCAGGCCAGCTTCACCCTATCAGGGTCCAGTACAAGGCAAGATGGCCTGCCCCACCAGTCAGTCCAATATATATACAGTATAAATGCTTAGCTGGCATGACTGACATAAAAAAGTACATGCTTCTCGGGTACTACAGTTACATGAAGCAAAATATTGCAACTGAGTAACAGTTACCAGAAAATGTTCATTTTAGAGAGCAGCATAGCTTTAAGACTCCCTGAAATTAAGGCTAAAACGACTTCAGGGATAAACATATGAAATCAGGGGTCTATATTAGATTAACGAAGTTTCAGAACTTTGAATACCATATGATCGAAGTTCTGAAACTTCGAAAATCTAAAAAAAAAAAAAAAAAAGTAAAGTAAATAAAAAGTTTTTTAGTAGGCAAGCCCCTGCACTTCTCACCCGCTACTTAAATATACCAACTCCGTGATCGCACTTTAATGGAGAATGGCGCAGAAAAGGAAGATTTCCCTTTCCTATGCTGTAACACAATCCCGGAGTTGGTATATTTAAGTAGTGGGTGGTGTGGAGGGTGCAGGGGGGCTTGCCCCCCTGCTTAAAGCACTTACTTTTGTTTGTTTGGGTTCTTTTTTTTTTTTTTTTTTAGATTTTCGAAGTTTCAGAACTTCGATCATATGCTGTTGACCATATGGTATTCAAAGTTCTGAAACTTCGTTAATCTAATATAGACCCGAAATCAGGGATACTGCTGAGAAACAGTATTATCTGTACATAAATCTTGCAAAATAAAATGCCTTTCTGAAAAAGCACTAAAGTCAGTAACTAATGTGCAACAATAATTATAAATGTTGCTCCCACAGTTTTATCAAATGGCATGTTATGAATCTTATACACCAAACAGTTTTATAGAAATATGTATGCTTAAACACACACATATGTACATGTGAATATACGCACACATAAATGTGTCTGTAATTATATACCTAGATACACCAACATAAACACTCACATGTATATGAGTATATACTCACACAGAAATATGTCTATATTTATGTACCTGGCTACACACACACACACACACACACACATACATGCTCAGATTGATTATAAGGATACACTGCAGATAAAATACATATTTTAATTGGCACATTGGCTAATGTACTTACATTCTTCTCAGCACTCCCCACACTTCCAGCACATACACACACACACATGCACACCCGCGCGCAGACACACACACACACACACATAGTCACATTGATTAGTAATCATACACTGCAGGTAATAAAGATATTTTAATTGGCAAATTGTTTGATGTATTTAAACCCTTCACAATACCCCACCACCTCCAGCACACACGAGCACAAAACCACATTTGCATCTTGAAGCTACCCAAGTGAGTACAACATAAATCAGTACGCTACAACAATCTTGTGCTTAAAAGGCATCTTTCTATTCTTTCCTCAGACTAGCACTAAGAAATGAAACAGCTAATGTGGTGATGCTTTTGCAAATGCTTGGCAACCCCCTCATGGAGTCCCATCTGCTCATCCATCACATGTCCTTCCTACATTACAAGTTTTGCCTGGTTCTAAACCCATATGAAGAAAGCAACACTGTGTTAATACTGGTTACCATAAAACCGTTCATCACCAGCCCTTCACCTGGGAAAAAATATTAAGCTGTATCATAAAAACATCATTATAACATACAGGCAAACAAACTGTGATATCTCTCAAAAAAGTCTTCTCTTTAGGTTTTCCTACAGATCCCTTTAGTGTCTAAAGCATCATTCTTAGCAGTCAAAGTCACATTGAAGCAAAGAGATTGGGTGCAGCAAAAGGAAAACACTTAGCTAATATGAAAATACAAAATGCTATCTAATACAGGTGCCACAAGGCACTTATAAAATATAAGATTCTTATTTCTTGCTAGGTAACATGGTTTCAAATGTTTGTAGGAATGTCTAAGGAATATGTAATTTTAATACCACAAGGTCACAAGCAGTGCTTCACTTAACAATACATCTGTGTACGTGTGTGTGTGTGTGTGTGTGTGTGTGTGTGTGTGATAAATATATAAAAATATAATTTATATAAACATGAAATTAATATATAATGAAAACAGAAAATATTTGTGCATCTGTAAAGATTAACAAAGATAATACAAATACATATACATGAATTCACATAGATACCAGTGTGAATATTAATTATTCATGATAAGAAATAAAATTGTCACCTCGAAAGGAAAAAGCTGGAGTAAATGACAACCATTTTTGTTTGTTTGCTTGCTTTATTTTTTCAGTTATTAATTTAGCAATGACATGGACATCAGTGACTAAAAGAAATGTTCTTGAGTACACTGCAGACCCATATATGCAACAAGGTCAGGCAGAAATGAAACCAGATGGGTCAGTTTATGTGTAAAGGGAACTGAACCTACAATCTGCATTCATTTTTACTCCTCATCACCCATCACAGTGTAAAGGTTTTGTACATAGGCAATTCACCTGGGATTACTAGGACAGAGTTGTCAAGGATGTCCTTGTTCAGCTGCCTGAATTAAAGGAAGGTCAGAGGTGGACAAGGCAAGAACATCATTGCACCGTCTCTTCTGTCACAAAATGGCAGCAGTCAAATGAAAAGAAGCAAACTGCATTCATATACCGGGGAATGGATGAATGTTTCTGTACGGCTGGTGGTTTAAACAGTAATACTACTGTATCCAGACTCTTAAAAAGCAATAAAAGGAAGGCAACACCCTAAGTGACAATATTCACCTTTGTCTGAAATAAAGAGATGCTGTAAAGGTGTAATACACTTCAACAGCGTAAGAACTGCACAGCTGCTAAGCAAGCACTATAATACCGGAATTTATTTTGCGGAAATTGAAATTAAAATACTATAATAATTTAGTCATGCATTTAAGAAATAATACGTATGTGTTAAATGAGCAGCACATGATGACATTAAGATCTAACTTGTGGAGTATAATGACAGGATGTGACCCTGACATATAAATGGTTAAACAAAAGGATAAATATCCTGTGATCAGTCATCACACTCTCCAGCAGAGGAGTGCCTTGTATGCATTATGCGTCCCCCTTGATTTGTTTCCATTTCTCATAAATTTTCAGGAAATAAATGCTTAAACAGCAAAATGTGTATAAGTTTAGTACAAGATGTACTCAGTGATAATTTTGTAAACGGTGTCACACCGCTAACATAAGAATTAGAATACTAGAAACGATCGATTAACATTTAATGACATCTTCTATAAATAGAAGAGAGGCATAATGAACTGTAATGGAAATTGCAACACGAATCGGTCTGCTGTAAAATCAGTACGAAGAAGCAATCCTTCGCAGAAAAATGGAATTATAGCAAGCCGTGTAAACAAATTCGAAGACACAACGCCGCTGTCACTGACAATTACATGCAGAGGGGAGAAAAGGACTTACCTTCCAACGAAATTTTCTAGGACAGAGCTTTTCCCAGCGCTCTGCCCTCCCACCACTGCGATCTGAGGCAGGTCCAGCTCAGCATTCAGTCCTATGGCTGAAAATGCATCCTGCATCTTATTCACAAGCGGGATCAGCTCTTCCATCCCTCTGTTCCCCATCTTGAGAGATTTGTCTAATTACAATTACCCTGCGATGAAAAACACGCTAAGTGCAATGCAGACAGATGCACCTTTTCCTATATCATCGGCTAATTCGTGAAAGGTGGAGAGAGGGATTCCATTGACCGCTATTTTCCAGAACCGCAGACTGCACCGCTCACCTCCGCTGAGCTGGATGGCTTAGGGCTTTCTCGCCTACAAAATCCCGACTTTATGCTGTTAATTGCGAGACCTCGTACTGTCCGATAGGGGCGCTGGTTCCTTAAAAAAAATACCGCAACCATTGTTTTATTAAAGTGCTTGACGGGATTTGAAGTTCGTTACTAAAATGGCAAGGCCAGGTAAAAACAATTATTCAAATTAAATCATAGTTGATGAATCTGTGCAGTGTTACACTATCATTTTGACACAGTTCAAACTATGTTGGGAAAAATACTCCTTTCTCTATTTTTGAAAGCTGAGGTATGACCCCCCCCCCCCCATAGCTTTCAACCAGCCAAAGATAAACCTCAACAGAATCAGTGACATATCTAGAAATAATCAGGAAAAATCAGGGACAGTTTAAAATTGTAGTACTGTTAACTTGAGACGTTGACAGAATAAGAGAATGTGAATTAATATAATTTCTTAAGTAAAATAAATCCATAATTCTAATTGTCTAATTATTATCATTATTTATTAAGTGGAATTTATCACCTTTTCTACAAAAATCACCAGTTTTAGGAGGGATTAAGGGGGGCAGAGCAAAATTTGAGTCAAAATCAGGGACAGTTGCGAGGTATGACCCAGTTGTGTACTGACTGCACCATTTAGGTATAACCACTAGGCATATGTAAATCATAAATATGGGTTATGCTTATTTATGGGACCATAACAATACTACGGCTGGGTGTGGGTAATGCTGGATTTACCCACGGTTGGTGTGGTTTCAAACAAAGCCAACTGTGGGTAAATTAGCATTACCCACACCCAACCATAGGTTATTGCTATTATACAATGAGATTATTTAAGAAAAAAATTACTTTTCTTAAATAATGTCCTTGTATAGTGGCACCATGCTGCTCTTCCACATTTGTCCCCAGTATCCTGGGGCTTTCTTGATGTACTGAGAATGTGTATAGGACTTATGTTCCCACACTTATGCAGTACATCAGTGCTGTGTAAAGGAAGCAATGGAGAAAGGAAGATCTCTGTTGCTTTTTTTGTTTGTTTTTAATTAAAAAAATGAAATCAGGAGACTTCAAACATATGGGAAAGACAGGACAGAAAAATATAAGGATAATCAGGTACATTTCTCTAGTTTTGCATAACGTACCTGATTATCTTTGTATTTTTCTGTGTCTTGTCTGTCTCATTCTTTTGAAGTCTCCAGTCTTTGTAATTTTTTTTAATTAAAAGAAAAGTAGAATTTCTGTAGCATATTTTAAAAGGAGAAAGTCCAGGCAACCAGACTTTTATCCATTGGCATATGCACAATTTACAACGGGCGTGTTGATTGGGCTGACCAATCATTGTACTCATTTTTGAATGTTAATGGCCAGTCATTGTGTAATAGCTGATGAATCACATCCACTGTACTTAGAAGCTGTCATATTGTTACATTAATGCATTCACACACGGTAAAACACAGCCCAAGCTTTATTGTTGTTTTTAGTCAAAAAAAGAAAACTTTGTAATGCTGTATTACAGTCTTCTCACTTTTGGAAAATTTGGCTAGTGCAGTGTTGCCCAGCATTTTGTTAATATAATTCATCTATCAATACCTTAGGCAATTAGCTCACTACAAACACACCTGGCTTCTTCCTCAGAGCAGGTCTGGCAGCACAAGGGCAGACTTCACACATCCCTTGCATTCTAAACCTAACTCTGGTGTATAGGAAGGATATTTGGACTACTAGTATGGGCCTCACTTCCATAAAGTATAGGACCTCCAAACTGCATGTTTCTGGACAGCATGCCTTTTGGATATTGAAAATTAGCAAACTTAAGGAAAAATTCAACCAACCTGGCAATTTTGAATCAATAAATACATGTTTGCAAGATTAAAAATAAAAGTATACATATTTTTTTCTTTCTTTTTTCAATTCTACCATATCTCTTTCCTCCACAAAATAAATAATGAAGTGCATGCCATATTGTACCTGGTATATATCTTGTTAGAGCTTGTGACCAATTCACCCAACCAGTTCATTCCAGTTTCTGAAGGTGGAGTAACCATCACATTTCTTAACAATACCACATCATTCTACCATAGCACTAATACACAGGAAGAAACATACAGAAATATATTACATTAGCCATACATTCTTTTTCAACTCAATCACAAAAACAAAGAAATCTCACTTTATCTCCCATATCCACTTTAAATCCTCTGTGAAGTAATTCCCTTTCCTCTTTCCCTTCCCCAACAAATATTAGCACAGCCACATAAAATAAGAGATATCTATAGAAAACCTACTTCATATATCTCTTGGGTTGATGTGTCTCTCTCTCCAGCACATACTATATGAAATTACTGTTATGCTTTAGCTGCACCAAACACTGACTGTCTCCATCCCCTGCCTTCTAAATCCATCAGTTTTTCTTTAACCATTCCCCAGTCCTCACATACACCCCCACATCATCCAGCAATGAGCCCTCTCCATATTTTAATGCAAATGCCAAACACCTTTCCATGATTTCAATATTTGCCGCGTTAACTCCCCTGTCATTAATTGCAACTCATGTCTCTCATCCCACTGACATTGTCAAGTTCCATAACCTGTTTCAAAGTAACCAGGCAGTCAAGAATCTGGTATATCTATCTTAAAAAATCAGCATACACTATCCTTGCCTGCTACCATACCTCCTGTAGAATAGTGTGTTTGTGTTGTACCTTTAAGAAACATTTCAAGGACAGCACGTGCATATAAATAGCAAGCACATGCTAGCTTCAGTGCCATTGTGAGAGTGCAGCCAGACAGTGAGCATGTGTGAGTGTAATAGCTAGTCTGTTTATAAATTTATCTAAGTTAAAGTTGTTAAGCCTCAATCCTGATGTGTTTGAACCTAATAAAGCTGCTTGAACAGAACCCATGAATGTTTGTCTGTTTTATCCTGACCAGACGAGCGACATGGTGCCAAAACCAGGATTCCAGACACTGCTATTCAGAGCTACAAGGTACAGAGTTAACAATGAAGGTAAACTAACTGAAGTGAGTATAAAAAAGGGCCAGAAATGAACCAAAGGTAATGAAAACTTGCAGAAACTATTTATTAAAAAAGATAAAACAGAGCATTACAAGGGCACAGAACACATTATTAAGCAAGCGAGAGGCATAAAAAAAGTTTGTTAATTAAACAAAATGTTTAAAATTAAGATATTTGATAAAACAATTATCAGAGAAGCACATAAGGGGTTTGGAATTAACTCGGAATTGCAAAACGAGCATGTGTAAAGTAAAAGGAGCATGTTTAGAGTAAAATAAGCACAAGAAAAGTATAATGGGCATGAAAAAAGATTAAATGAGCAAAACTAATATAATAAAGGGCAAAAAGGACACATTAAGCATAAATAAAGCAAGGAGACTGAATTTTTTTGGCAAAGTACTGCATTTTGGCATAAACTACTATTTTGCATTAATTGAAGCTATTTAGGGAATAACTAGAGTTATTCAAAGTATCTCAAAGTGTATAAGAGTGCTTACAGTGTGTGCTTATTACTCTGCATTTATTCCAAAGTGTTTATTTGTGTGCAAAATGCAACTATTTCATAAAGTCCAGTCAAAATACAGCCATTTCAAAATGTTTCTTGTGTTGGGTGTGTCCGTTTGCAGAGTGCCACTATTACAGAGTGTTTCTTGCACTGTAAAGAGTTATTTAGCAAAGTACAGCCATTTTGGGAAAGTTTCAGTGTGCTGCGTACTGTTTATTCGCAAAGTACAATCACTTCGAAATGTTTTTTATTCTGAACTTTTTCTGCCCAGTTTATACACACAGTGCAGTTATTTTGAAATGTTTCTTACACTGATAAGAGGTGATTTCTTTTAGTACATTGATTTCAAGAGTAAGAGAATGTGAATTAATATAATTTCTTAAGTAAAATAAATCCATAATTCTAATTGTCTAATTATTATCATTATTTATTAAGTGGAATTTATCACCTTTTCTACAAAAATCACCAGTTTTAGGAGGGATTAAGGGGGGCAGAGCAAATTTGAGTCAAAATCAGGACAGTTAAGTAGGTATGACCCAGTTGTGTACTGACTGCACCATTTAGGTATAACCACTAGGCATATGTAAATCATAAATATGGGTTATGCTTATTTATGGGACCATAACAATACTACGGCTGGGTGTGGGTAATGCTGATTTACCCACGGTTGGTGTGGTTTCAAACAAAGCCAACTGTGGGTAAATTAGCATTACCCACACCCAACCATAGGTTATTGCTATTATATTAATGAGATTATTTAAGAAAAAAATTACTTTTCTTAAATAATGTCCTTGTATAATGGCACCATGTTGCTCTTCCACATTTGTCCCCAGTATTCTGGGGCTTTCTTGATGTACTGAGAATGTGTATAGGACTTATGTTCCCACACTTATGCAGTACATCAGTGCTGTAAAGGAAGCAATGGAGAAAGGAAGATCTCTGTTGCTTTTTGTTTGTTTTAATTAAAAAATGAAATCAGGAGACTTCAAACATATGGGAAAGACAGGACAGAAAATATAAGGATAATCAGGTACATTTCTCTAGTTTTGCATAACGCACCTGATTATCTTTGTATTTTTCTGTGTCTTGTCTGTCTCATTCTTTGAAGTCTCCAGTCTTTGTAATTTTTTTTAATTAAAAGAAAAGTAGAATTTCTGTAGCATATTTTAAAAGGAGAAAGTCCAGGCAACCAGACTTTTATCCATTGGCATATGCACAATTTACAACGGGCGTGTTGATTGGGCTGACCAATCATTGTACTCATTTTGAATGTTAATGGCCAGTCATTGTGTAATAGCTGATGAATCACATCCACTGTACTTAGAAGCTGTCATATTGTTACATTAATGCATTCACACACGGTAAAACACAGCCCAAGCTTTATTGTTGTTTTTAGTCAAAAAAAGAAAACTTTGTAATGCTGTATTACAGTCTTCTCACTTTTGGAAAATTTGGCTAGTGCAGTGTTGCCCAGCATTTTGTTAATATAATTCATCTATCAATACCTTAGGCAATTAGCTCACTACAAACGCACCTGGCTTCTTCCTCAGAGCAGGTCTGGCAGCACAAGGGCAGACTTCACACATCCCTTGCATTCTAAACCTAACTCTGGTGTATAGGAAGGATATTTGGACTACTAGTATGGGCCTCACTTCCATAAAGTATAGGACCTCCAAACTGCATGTTTCTGGACAGCATGCCTTTTGGATATTGAAAATTAGCAAACTTAAGGAAAAATTCAACCAACCTGGCAATTTTGAATCAATAAATACATGTTTGCAAGATTAAAAATAAAAGTATACATATTTTTTTCTTTCTTTTTTCAATTCTACCATATCTCTTTCCTCCACAAAATAAATAATGAAGTGCATGCCATATTGTACCTGGTATATATCTTGTTAGAGCTTGTGACCAATTCACCCAACCAGTTCATTCCAGTTTCTGAAGGTGGAGTAACCATCACATTTCTTAACAATACCACATCATTCTACCATAGCACTAATACACAGGAAGAAACATACAGAAATATATTACATTAGCCATACATTCTTTTTCAACTCAATCACAAAAACAAAGAAATCTCACTTTATCTCCCATATCCACTTTAAATCCTCTGTGAAGTAATTCCCTTTCCTCTTTCCCTTCCCCAACAAATATTAGCACAGCCACATAAAATAAGAGATATCTATAGAAAACCTACTTCATATATCTCTTGGGTTGATGTGTCTCTCTCTCCAGCACATACTATATGAAATTACTGTTATGCTTTAGCTGCACCAAACACTGACTGTCTCCATCCCCTGCCTTCTAAATCCATCAGTTTTTCTTTAACCATTCCCCAGTCCTCACATACACCCCCACATCATCCAGCAATGAGCCCTCTCCATATTTTAATGCAAATGCCAAACACCTTTCCATGATTTCAATATTTGCCGCGTTAACTCCCCTGTCATTAATTGCAACTCATGTCTCTCATCCCACTGACATTGTCAAGTTCCATAACCTGTTTCAAAGTAACCAGGCAGTCAAGAATCTGGTATATCTATCTTAAAAAATCAGCATACACTATCCTTGCCTGCTACCATACCTCCTGTAGAATAGTGTGTGTGTGTTGTACCTTTAAGAAGCATTTCAAGGACAGCATGTGCATATAAATAGCAAGCACATGCTAGCTTCAGTGCCATTTTGAGAGTGCAGCCAGACAGTGAGCATGTGTGAGTGTAATAGGTAGTTGTTTATAAATTTATCTAAGTTAAAGTTATTAAGCCTCAATCCTGATGTGTTTGAACCTAATAAAGCTGCTTGAACAGAACCCATGAATGTTTGTCTGTTTTATCCTGACCAGACGAGCGACATGGTGCCAAAACCAGGATTCCAGACACTGCTATTCAGAGCTACAAGGTACAGAGTTAACAATGAAGGTAAACTAACTGAAGTGAGTATAAAAAAGGGCCAGAAATGAACCAAAGGTAATGAAAACTTGCAGAAACTATTTATTAAAAAAGATAAAACAGAGCATTACAAGGGCACAGAACACATTATTAAGCAAGCGAGAGGCATAAAAAAAGTTTGTTAATTAAACAAAATGTTTAAAATTAAGATATTTGATAAAACAATTATCAGAGAAGCACATAAGGGGTTTGGAATTAACTCAGAATTGCAAAACGAGCATGTGTAAAGTAAAAGGAGCATGTTTAGAGTAAAATAAGCACAAGAAAAGTATAATGGGCATGAAAAAAGATTAAATGAGCAAAACTAATATAATAAAGGGCAAAAAGGACACATTAAGCATAAATAAAGCAAGGAGACTGAATTTTTTGGCAAAGTACTGCATTTTGGCATACACTACTATTTTGCATTAATTGAAGCTATTTAGGGAATAACTAGAGTTATTCAAAGTATCTCAAAGTGTAAAAGAGTGCTTACAGTGTGTGCTTATTACTCTGCATTTATTCCAAAGTGTTTATTTGTGTGCAAAATGCAACTATTTCATAAAGTCCAGTCAAAATACAGCCATTTCAAAATGTTTCTTGTGTTGGGTGTGTCCGTTTGCAGAGTGCCACTATTACAGAGTGTTTCTTGCACTGTAAAGAGTTATTTAGCAAAGTACAGCCATTTTGGGAAAGTTTCAGTGTGCTGTGTACTGTTTATTCGCAAAGTACAATCACTTCGAAATGTTTTTTATTCTGAACTTTTTCTGCCCAGTTTATACACACAGTGCAGTTATTTTGAAATGTTTCTTACACTGATAAGAGGTGATTTCTTTTAGTACATTGATTTCAAGAGTATTCTTGTGTCCAAGAGAATTATTTCCCAAAGTGCAGTTATTCAGATGCTTGTTGTGCTATTGGGCATAGTTACAAATACTGGCATAAATTTCTGGCATATGTATAAGTGTGCATGTTCATGTAGTTACCAGTGGACTTGGGTTGCATTGTGTTTTACTGTAATTTGTTGGCGTGGCAGATGGATTTCAAAAACTATCACCACTTGTATTTGATCAGAATATTGCCGAGAATTAGAGACTGTTTGAGCAAGAGTACGATATTTTTATCCAAGCAGCTTATTCTGACAAAGATGCATGAAAGAGGGCATTCATTTTGCTAAATTTAGCTGGGTCAGAGGCCATTGAAAGAGAGTGTTCATTTGTGTATGCACCAACAGTAGATGAAGGAGAAGGGCAAAACTATCAAATTGTTGCACAGGCTAAATCAAGGGAAGACCCCGAGTGTTTAGAGCTCAGATTTAGGGACATGTGTAACCCCCAGACAAATGTTAAATTAAAGAGGCATTTGTTTTACAGAAGAGATCAAAAATCAGGAGAAACTTTTGCAGTTTATATTACTGACCTGAGAAACAAAGCTAAAACTTGTAGGTCTGGTGACTTAAAAGATGAGTTATGCTTAGCATTTGGACAGCAATGCCACAAGTGTAAAATAGAGAAAAATGCTTAGCATTTGGTCAGCAATGCCAAAAGTGTCAAATAAAATAAATAAATAAATAAAAATGAGTTGATAAAGGGCAGGCTTGTGTGTGGTATTAGTAGTGCTGCAGTGAGAAAGATTTTGCTTCATGACAGTGATTTAATGCTGAGCAAAGCTATTGAGATTTGTCAGATCCATGAAGTTACAGAAAGTCACACAAGTATGCTTGTAAGTGATAAGAGCATGGTTTCAACAGGCTCCAGAGCAAATGTAGACAGCATGCAACACATGGCTAGTAGAAGCAGGCCTAAGCACATGACAGCTGTAACTCCTGCAAGTGTGTCAGGTAAAACCCATAGTTTTCCAGCAAGTTCTAAGACTAGTTCAGTGAAAAGAACATGTTCAGTGCAGTACAAGGGTGAATCAGCAAAACCCAGTATTGTTAACTGTCGCAATTGTGGTGCCAGTCATGAGTCTAAAAGAGAAAAATGCTTAGTATTTGGTCAGCAATGCCACAAGTGTAAAAAATGAAACCATTTTCAAAAGTTTTGCAAATCAAGTAAACCTCACACAGTTATAAAAAAGGATCACTTAAAAAAGCAAGTTGATCATATAGAGAGCTAAAGCTCTACTTTCTACATAGATGGTGTATCAGTAATTAGTGAAAAGGTTGATGCAGTAAATTTGTTGGCAAAGAATGAAGTGTTTTGTACTGTCCAAATCAATGGTAAATCCACCGATCTCAAAGTAGACCCTGGTTCAAAGTGTAATGTTATGTCAGCAGACACATTTGCTAAGATGAGAGCTGGTGAGCAACTTAATGTGGCCAGTTGTGTGGAACTTGTTCCTTATGGAGGTGAAGAAATTCAAACCAAAGGCTCAGTAGTGCTTTCATGTTATTTGGCTAGGAACTGCTACAGCTTACTATGCTATGTAGTCCAAAGACCTATGCAATCGTTATTGGGTCTCAGAGGCAGCTTGAGAATGAATCTGCTTTCTTTAACCAAAGAAGTCCATCATGTAAGCACATATCCCAGTTCCAGATTCAGTGATACTATTTTATCAGAGTATGCTGTTGTTTTCGATGACAAGCTAGGCAAACTTCCTGTTGTGTATTCTATGAAGTTAGACCCAGAGGTCAGTCCAGTGGTCAGACCAGCAAGAAAAGTTCCAATAGCTATGCAGGATAAAGTCAAAGCTCAGTTGGATAAAATGGTGCAGCAAGGTGTAATTTGTCCAGTTATGGAACCAACTGAATGGGTGTCATCTATGGTAGCAGCCCACAAAAAAGGCTCAGATAAAATCAGAATATACATTGACCCAAGAGACTTGAACACTGCATTAAAAAGACCACGTCATCCTATGCATAGAGTCAAAAGAGTCGCAGCTCTAATACCGAATGGCACTGTTTTTTCTGTCTTGGAAGCAAAAAGTTCATTTTGGCACGTGATGCTTGATTGCAAATCTTCACTACTGATTACTTTCAGTACCCCATTTGGAAGATATAGATTCCTCAGGATGCCATTTGGAATAAATTCTGCAAGTGAAGTCTTTCAGTGTGCAGTGAAGCAAATATTTTTGGGTTATCCTTGTGCCATAATAGTACATGATTTATTTGTTGGAGGCAGTGGTGAAGCAGAGCATGACAGAAACCTTAAGAAAGTTCTAGACAGAGCACTTGAAGTGAACTTGAAGCTCAATCCTCTGAAGTGCAAATTCAGACTACCAGAAGTTACATATGTAGGTCATTTATTTAATAGCACTGGTTGCGACCAGACCCATCCAAGCAAGCAGCCGTTCTTGAAATGCCAGCACCGGATAATCTTCAAGCTATGCAATGTTTTCCTGGTATGGTCAACTATTAAGGCAAGTTTATACCAGACTTTAGTGAGTTGACAGCACCTTTGAGAGAGCTGATGTGCAAAAGTGTTACATGGTCCTGGTTGGAACAGCACCAGAGAGAATTTGAAGACCTTAAGCAGAAAATTGCCACCCCATCTACATTAAGATACTATGATGTCAATAAACCAGTAACACTTTCCTGTGATGCTTCAAAATTTGGTCTTGGTTCAGTTATTCTTCAAGAAGGCAGACCAGTAGCCTATGCATCCAGAACTCTTACCCAAACTGAAAAACAATATACTCAAATTGAGAAGGAACTTTTGGCAATAGAATTTGCATGTTCAAAGTTTCATGATTACATTTATGGTTGAGATATTCAGATTGAAACTGATCACCAACCTCTAGTCACTATTCTAAAGAAGCCTATGCATTCAGCTCCAGCAAGATTACAAAGAATGATGCTCAAATTGCAAACGTACAACTTCAAAATGGCCTATGCAA
This sequence comes from Protopterus annectens, assembly GCF_019279795.1. Taxonomy (NCBI): domain Eukaryota; kingdom Metazoa; phylum Chordata; order Ceratodontiformes; family Protopteridae; genus Protopterus; species Protopterus annectens. The sequence continues at coordinate 618,943,173 of NC_056750.1, read as the reverse complement.
AAGGCAGACTTTTTTATCTCACTGATACCTTATCCAGATCACCCAGAAATACAATGGAACAGCTTAATGCAGAGAATTTTGACTTTGATGTCATGGAAGTGCACAGTTTTTCTACCATGAGACTTAATGAGCTGAGAGATCATACAAAGACTGATCCAATTTTGGAAAAGCTCAACCACTACATGAATGTTGTTGCAAACGTACAACTTCAAAATGGTCTATACAAAAGGCAGACTTTTTTATCTGACTGATACCTTATCCAGATCACCCAGAAATACAATGGAACAGCTTAATGCAGAGAATTTTGACTTTGATGTCATGGAAGTGCACAATTTTTCTACCATGAGACTTAATGAGCTGAGAGATCATACAAAGACTGATCCAATTTTGGAAAAGCTCAACCACTACATGAATGTTGGATGGCCGTCAAAGCAATCTAGTGTACCACCTGAAGTTCAAACTTATTTTTCTTTCAGAGGTGAGATGTTGATGGAAGATGGCATTATTTTCAAAGGTCCTAAAATTGTTGTTCCTACTTCCTTGCAATGTGAATATATCCAGATTTTGCATCACAGTCATCCAGTATCAAATCTACCAAAAGAAGGACAAGAAGACTAGTATTTTGGCCTTCTCTAGCAAAATGCTAAAGTACTATCTTCTTGTTCAGCATGCAATAGCACTAAACAGCATTTACAAAAATAACCACTTCAGCTAAGTCAAGTTCCTGAACTACCTTGATCAACTGTAGCCACTGATATATTTGAGTGGAACAATCAGTATTACTTAGTGTTGGTAGACTCTTATTCGAACTAGTTCGAGATCAATTCACTACCTAACTTAACTTCCACTGCTGTTATCATCAAGGTGAAACGTAATTTCTCAGTCCATGGTAGTCCACACAAAGTTGTTTCTGACAATGGTACCCAGTTTACCAGTCAGTTGTTTCAGAAATTTGCAAAAGAATAGGACTTCGTACATGTTACTAGTAGTCCAAAGGGTCTATATTATATGAATGAATGTTCATAATATTGAATGCTCTAAAGAGTGAAAATGCTGGACTTCTAACTCGTTATTGTGGGGGGGACTGTGCCACCCACACCTCCAGCTAAATATATATACCAACTCCGAGATCGCACTACAGTGAGGAAAGCGCAAATATTCTGACCTTCACTGTACTGTGATCCCACAAGAAGCACTTTGAGGTCTGGCATTTTCGTTCTTTAGGGCATTCAAAATTATGAACTTTGTTCATATAATATAGACCCTAGTCCAGAATACACACAGTCAAATGGACTAGCTGAATGTGCAGTACAGAGTGCAAAGCAATTACTAGCGAAGTCAAAGTGTGATAATACCGATGTCTTTTTGAACTTAATCTCAGAAACATACCTTGTGACTATATACTTGGCTCGCCTGCTCAGATACTTCTATCTAGGCAAACCAGAACAGCATTGCCAAACAGTTCCAGTTTCTTGAAGCCTGAAGCTAAAAACAACAGAACAATCAATACATACTCTGGAGCCTTCAGTAGGAAACCAGTACAAAAGCTCATTTGGAGTTACACAGCAAGGGAAGGAGCTAGAAACAGTGGCAAGTCTGCGCAGTCAGTGTCGTGGAGTGATATGTCAGTGAGTTCCCATATGAAGCAGGATGTAGCTGCAGAGAATATGTGACAGGAAGATAATCTGGAAGTTTCTGTAGAATGCCTGCAGAAACAGAGAAAAATAATGTGCCCTCAATTTAGAAGAAAATGATTTAAGGGAAGAGTTGCTTGTTTTAATTGAGATGGATAGACATATTAAGATCAGTGAAAGAAATAGATTACAGATAGTCAATAAGATCGAAAATGTTAGAAGTCTGATAAAACAAATGAACACAGTAATCAAGACTATTAACAGAAATTCATGTGATATAACAGAAGTAAATAGGATATACTACTGTGCAGCTAAATTAATAACAGATAAAGTCTAACCACAAAAATACAGGGCAATAAGGGGAAGGAAGTGATGAAATCAAATGCCATCATGGAAGTATCGAATAGAGAAAACTATAACGCAATTAAGACAAGAAGTGTCACTGTTAGAAGAGTATAGTAGAGGGAACAGATCAGCAAAAATACTTAGAAAGATAGACATGTTAAAAGCAGCATGCAGTATTAGAACAGACCAGGAATTATCATACACTATTGCAAATAATAAACTAAAGATATGAACGCATGCATAAAAACTTAGAAGATATGCAGATAAATTTAAAAGAAAAGTACAATGTAAGCAATTCATTGATGACCCAAAACTTTTCTAGGGAATTGTGAAATGAAGCAAAAGGAAATGAAACACCACCAAAAAAGAAGACATCGACAGATTTTGGAGAAATATCTGTGAAGACCCTGTGAAACATAACAAAGATGCTGAATGGATAGAAGAGGCAAAAGAAACAGTAAAAAGTTCAAATGTGCAGGATATGAAATGGGAATGTAGTAACAACCAGAGAAATTGAAACAAAATTAAGAAAAGCTCCTATTTAGAACCCCCCAGGCCCAGATGCAGTAACTTACTTCTGGCTAAAGGTATTAACATCGTTATACAAAGATTTAGCCCTGAGTAAAAATTACCTATATGCACATCCCGAAGAGACACCAACCTGGTTAACAACGGAAAGGTTAATATTGGCAGCCCAGGATAGTGGACTGCATACACATTGGTTTACAAACTCCATTGAATATGTAGGAGAAACAGACAAATGCATGTTCTGTAAAACAGAACTGGAAACTGTGGAACATCTTGTTGTTGGGTGTGATACACTAATTGCAGAGATCCTATATACTGAAAGGCATAATAATGTGTCAAGACTATTTCATTTGGGGATTGTGCAAATATTACAATTTTGAAGTAGTTAAGAATCATTGGAAACATGATCCGCAAAGCATTATAGAGAATGATGACGTTTTTAGCACACGGGATCACCCATTACCAACAGTTAAAAAAATAGATGCAAGAAAACCAGATGTAGTAGTCCATGAAAATAAGATAAAGGTATCATCGATCACTGAAATTTCTACACCCATTGATTACAGTGTCTCACATACAGAGGGACACAAAGTCATAAAATATCAGGATTTGTAGGCAGAAATGAGGGCAATGTGAAAGAAGCATACCCAGACAGTTCCAATAGTAGTAGGAGCAATGAGTCTAATAAAAAAGAATTTACAGTTGTATTTAGATGTGCTACAGATGCATGTAATGCCATATGGATTGCAGAAGGAGTCTAGTCTGGGCAGATTGTGGGTGCTGCAAAGAGCATTTTTGACTAACATCAAAGACTGAAAGAATACTAATTTCATGAACTTTAGTCATACTTTAACTTCAGAATGGGTTCCTCCCATCATGGTATTAGAAACCCAAAAGACTTGGAAAAATCCAGGATTGAACCATATACTCTACCTTCTAGCTTCAAAATTCTCCATCTGTAGTGTTTCCCCTAAATGCTTCTGTACTCTCACTATAACCATAGTCACACATTCATACCCCCATTGCTCTCCCTTACCCTTTTTATCCACATAAATTCCACTTGCTGTTTATCTCATCTTGACCCATTACAAACTACAGCACAATAACAGCTAGATTATGCATCCCAAATTCATCATCTCCAGTTCCTTAGCAGTCTTCCTTCTTTCAACCTATCCTCATTATTTCTACCCATGCACCCTTTCCAGATAGGCCTATCACGTGCTTTCTGAATGTACCCAGCTATCCATTGTTGCCAACGTATTTGCACATGCCTAGTTAAGTACATCACATGAAATAGAATAAATGTACAAAACTAAATCTATCTCCCCCTCAGAGACCTAGCATTCCTCACCAACAAGACCGACATCTGTCCCAACTTTTTTTCTTTCTCTAATGTCCTGCACATTTCATATATCATCAATCCAACATACTTCTGCAATCCTGACACCATTGGTAGACCTAAATCTTCCCATCCCCAGTCTCATAACCAGTGATTTCTCAGGATGAAAAGCTTGTCCTGCTTCCCTACCCAATCTGTAAAAACTCATAATACCTTCAGCAACTCTTCATCTGCACATTCAAGTATGAGCATACAGTCATCTGCAAACAGATAGATTTCATACTTAATTGATTCAACCATTTGCATCTTTTCTTAAAGCCATTCTAACTCTTTGTACTAAGAATTCCATGACAGAAATAAAAAGACATGGGAATAAAGGACATCACTGATGTGTTCCCCTTAGCCATTCTGCCACTTCAGTTAAATCACCATTAATTTATAATCTCACCCATGAACACTTATAAAAACTAAGACATCCCATCCACCTATCCACCACTACTAACTGTTCTAAAATTCTTAAACAAAAAATCCTAAGATATACTATCAAAAGCTTTTTGTATATCCATAAGTACTATTGCTGCCTTACTTGCTCCTTCTTATTTGCCCAATCTACAAAATTTATCAATGTCCTCCAGTGATCTGTCGATGCTGAACCTTTCACAAAACCTGCTGCTGTCTAACAAATAACTTAGGCAACAGTATCTCCAACCTGGATATTAATGCCCCTGGTAATAACTTTGCATCTACGTATACAAAGATATTGGTCTGTAAATCTTCACATCTCTCCTATTCTCTTTTTGGGTTTTATACTAATATTATAATTGCTTCTTCCATTAAAAATCATAACAATGTCTGTCTCACCTCAAATCCTGTTGTCTTACAAATGTTTATAGGAAAGCCAACATCTCCCCACCCCCACTTTCCCTACTTTCAAATATTTTATAGATTCAGTCACTTTCCTATAATTTTGTTTACATTCTACCTATCTTTTATAGTCAAAGTTTTGTCCCAGAAATCATGCAAAACCCACTGTTCCCGACTAATCACATTTTATAAATCAACATTGTAATGTCTAAATTATCTCTAATCTCCTCATTCACATCTCTGTCTCTACTTCCTCATCTTCTATGGAATTATTAATCTACATTCCTTTCCTTTGCTCCTTTATTGCCCACATCAGTAACTTAATTGTCTCCCACTTAACCCATCACCTTCTCCACCTCCCAGATAACTCTGGTCCAGAATTAATATTCTCTTTCCTTCTCCTCCCTCCCAAAATCATTCTCGGCTCCTAAATTCCCCTCCAATAATTTTTCCACTCACTTTATTCTTAATTCCTTATCTCTTTGAATTTTATCCTGCATCTCCATAAACAAACATTTCCAAACAGCTTTAATACTGTCAAATTTTCCCACTACTACTTTCATCTCTTCTACTTTATTCTCTACTATAACTTGCCTTAACAAATCCTGCATTCATCATATGTCCCTCCTTTCTGCAGCAGGCTGGATTCCACCTCCAAGTTCTACTGTCTTCCTCTTTCTCAGCTGGCCTAATTTTTCTCAATGTATGATTTCATATACTTAACTCCAAGCAAATAACACATAATGCCTCAACTAGAGTCCCCCTATCAACCAGTAATCTATCCAGCTTACTAACCTGTTGCTGAGCATGCATAGTAAATGTATATCCCTGCTTCCTCATCCCATACACAATCCATTTATAGTCCAAAACAAACCCTTCCGTACCCTTTTCGTAACTCTCCCAGGAGTCTCTTATGGAACCTGACTTCACCATGTAATACATTCCTTTTCACATCAATTATCACATTAAAATTCCCTCATACAATAATTCTGTCCATTTTCCTCAGTTCATGCCATGACAACCTGATGATCAACATTACTTGGTGCACAAAATGAAGTCAGAACTATTCCTCCTCCTCCTTCCCTTTTATGTTGTCTAACCAACTCATCACATTCTGGCTTTTCATTCTGCTTTTCTCCTTGCCCCTTACTGAAATGCCTGCCTCTGCCTTCCTCCCTTCTTTCTCATAGCTCAGCCCTGACCTTCTGACCTTACATAACCCACCTTCCCAAATTGTGAAGTTTCCTTCCCTCTTACCTTTAACTCTTGAGTAAATGCCATCTCTATCTCTTTCCTAGCTTACTGTGCCAACACCATCTCTCTCAGTAGAATTATTTACCCCATATTCACCACGGTCCCCCTTACATCCTCCTGCCACACATCTGGGGCTAGGGCTCAAGATCCCTTGAGCCAGGTAACCTGCCCATCCAAGGCTCACGTTCTTAGCAGCCCTGGATGTCATTCGCACATTCCCATCTAAGACATGATAGTTGTAGTGAACTTGCAGCCCTATGTCCCACCATGTTTCTCTTCATCTTCATTTTTTCCTAAGATTTCAGTAGCTCTATTCGCTCTTATGTCACCCTTTTTCCTCACACAGAACTAAACTAACCACTCTAACCCCATATTCATATGCATCATCCTAGGTTTGTTCACTCTTAGCTTTTCTTTCCAGGGCAGCTCCAGGAAAGCATAATGTCTAAACAGACTTTGAACCGATCCAGCATCCCTGGTCTTGTTACTAACCTTCTCATTTACTCTAAATCATACTAATCAATATATCCCTAAATCCCTAAATACTAGTTTCAAAAAGGATAGATGCCTCAAAAAACTGTCAGTGTTATCAGCTATTTAGACAGATGTCTTCATCCTGTACACGTTTAACTTTATATCCAAAATGGCAATAGTGACCTCTCTACAGCTTTATGAGGACAAAAAAAAAACAGAGAAAAATAAAGGTAGAAGCCTCATAAACTTCACATTTCTCAATAATTTTCTTGACTTTCAATACAATTTCACTTAGCTGTATTAATAAACCAATAATCAGAACATAAGTTTGAATGTACATACTTCTGGAGCTGTCTACATCTCAGTCTCACTTCATACACACATCTACCCCTTTGGTGTAACAGTTACTTGTCATAACTACAACTTCCAATGAGTCCTGCAGTTTTACTTCTTTCTCTGCAATTACTATGCTCAGTCTACCTCGTCAACGGTTGTTGTTTTGTTGTCAGCATAGGTACCTCATGACGTCACTACAAAACCAGAAGATTGACACACAAACATACACACACACACACACACACACACACACACACACACACACACACACACACACATATATACACACAGCTGTTGATATAAAATGGCAAAAAGAAAGAAAGGAAAAAATACCAAAAATAAGCATAGCAACTCATTCCCTGCAATGAAGCTGTGAAAGTTTGTGTTCTTCACTTCCAATGGATGAATCTTGAGCTTTTTGACAAAATAAAGTTATGTCTTACATTTCAAACAAATGTTCATATCTCTGGAACCATAAAGGATGCTAAAGAAGTGTAAATGGCAAACTGTTTATAACAAACCCCTCTTTCTACTGGTAGCATTCATAACATTTTAGGCCTTAATCTAGATGTTAAAATTCACAATGAACAAAGTAAATACTAATTTTGTTGTATTTGTAAACAACTTAACATCTCAGTAACGATCCAAACTGCACACATACTGTCAGATGCATTTTGTTTATCCCTGTGTGAGCTTTCATATGAGGCTAAGCACTTCTGTCGCTTGGCTGTTTAAGTATTTAGAGAAATATAAAAAACATTACAATATACATAAAGATGCTTTAAATTGAAATCTTTCAATAGTTTGTATGTGGCATGGCTTTGAAATTAGTAATGTAAATATGAACCAATAATATTAGATGCCTAAAGGTGGTAGTAGGATGTAAATGGAGAAGCACCTGAGGGAGTTATTAGGTTGTAATGAGTTCATGCTCCCAACTCCCCAGCTCTCATCCATCCTTTTTTACCTTCATCTACTCATATGTCTTCCTCTGCCATGCTCTGCCCATCACAACCAACAGCTCACTCGGTTTTCCATCAGTCCACAGTCCTGCATTGCCCGTGCTCCTCTGCTGCTACCACTGATTCATTCTAAGCCTTTTCATTTAATAGCCCCTTTCTGCTTCCTCATCCATCTCCTCTTCTTCACTGTCTACATCTCCCACTCAGGTATCCTCAGGGACCTGTCTTTAACAGATAATAATTCTCTAATGATTCTTCCTTCCTCCTCAATAGGTTCTGGTATCCTTCTGCTTCCCTTATCCCCCTCCCCCATTTTATGACCCCAGCCTTCTCTTTTCCTGACAGATTGGGGTCCTCCTCAGTGTTCCTGCTAGGGTGTGTTCTTCATTCCATATCACCACCCCATAGCTCCATCCACCTCACAATGCTTTGCTCTGAGGATTCCACTCTTAAACTCTATTTTACTCTCTAAGGTAACAATGTTGCTGCTATTTGCGGGTCCTTCCATATTCCACTGTAACCACCACTGCCATGGTCCCTTTAAAATATCATGATAAACATGCACAGCTTCCCCTGGATCCTTAGCTCATAGGACCCTGTCTCCCCAAATCATCTTCAGTGTAGCTGGATGGGTCTACTACATTTGATCGACACTCATTTGGTCGAAAGTTCATTTGATCGAAAACCAGTATTCAAGGCAATTAACATGGATTTGTCCCCCTCCCCAATATCATGTGACCCTGGAGTTGTTATATTTAGTTAGGGTGGGTGTGGGGGGCATAGCACCTCACACTTTTAAAATGTGTACTTTTTGTGTTATTTTCTTCTCTTAAACAAAAATAGGTGGGGGGCTTCGTCTCCCACACCCCCCCTAACTATATATATATATCAACTCTAGGGTCGCACAACATTGGGGAGGGGGAAAAATCCCAGTTTTATGCCTTGAATACTGGTTTTCGATTAAATGAACTTTTGACCAAATAAGTGTCGATCAAATGGTCTGTCGATCAAATGTAGTAGACCCAGCTGGATATACAAGATATATCACTGCCCCCATCTTCCTGATGAACCAACTGGCAAGAATTCATCTTTTCCTCTTTTTATAAAACTGTGGTACATAATCTTTCACAATTTTAATGTTACAGCCTACAATATGCACCCCCCACCTCAACAGCATTGTTCTAACCAAGCAATCCATAATCCTAAAACTATGGCATTTAACTAACAAATGCCGGGGTGGTCTTCATTTGCAGGAATTCTTCTAACCTTGCGGACTCTATTTGCTTGTCTATCCAGTCTAAGACTTCAGTTATCTAATATACCGAGCTCTTGACAAGCTGTACTGAATCCTTCCCTTCCACTCCTTCCCTTAAACTAATAATTATTTTATCTTCACATCAAGAGTGGCACTCTAAGTCTGCCTGCTTCTCCAAAAACTGCTTTACACAAAGCGTAAATTATATATTTTTTTCTTCTTCTTGTCACTTAATTTTTCTTCCAGCCTCCACATTTTTGACTTAACAGACTATTGCTTTTGTTTTACTCTGGCTTTACATAACGTTTACTCCCTCCATCCAAAGTACCAACATTTTGGCAGCCAGACCTTCAACATGTAGAAGTATCTGATCAGCTTTCTTTTCAATTCTTGTTAATTTACAAGATTAGTTATGACATGAAATAGCTGCAAGTACCCTCACCAATGTATTACCAGTCTGGTGAATGACAATCAAACCTCTATAAGCGATACACCATTAGTGGCTCATGTGACCCCCTTGAGTAACAGTAATATCTGAAACACCTCACTTGATTCTGACAAACATCACTCCAGTAGGGCTAGATCACCCTTTTATTTCACAGAAAGTAAAGAGCACCTTGAACATCTACACACTGTCTTACTGCACATCTGTTCAGTGATCACATTAAATCAAGAGATGTTATCAGGAGAAAAAAAAAACACAATCCTTAGAAGCTCTATCCCTTTAAGGGAACTAGCACTCCTGAAAGTGTGTGCATCTCTTGGATTCATATTCAGTACAATAAAAATAAAGAACTTAAACAGCACAGTGAGAACATGTTTATTCTCAGGTGACTGAATCTGTTTGTGCCACTATTAGCACATGATTCGTAACTACTACCTCCCGCTGTAACACAAGGTAATGCAACCAAAGCATTAATGATGTGTACAGTACATGTGCAGATAGATTTAGCCACCCAAATATAAACAACTATTTCCAGTGGCAGTCAAATACTTTATATTTTTATTACAATTTTTAGAAGTGTAACATTAGTGACTGTTGCATTCAACACATAAACTAACTAAACTGAGTAAGCACTGCTGAACACAACAATATTCCTTTAAGCTAGATGATGTTAGTTCCAACATGTGCACATTAAGTTTCATCTTTTTGAGGTTACTAACCTCCCTGGCTCCATTAAACATTTGAGAGAGCTGTAACAGGTATAGTGAAAGACCTAGATGCCGAAGTCAACATCAGTAGTGATGTTTTTGTCCAGGATGATACACAGCAGGACAATGACTTATATCTACATAGGATAATGGCTAGACTGAGGTAAAAAGTCTTAATACAAAAGTAAGGAAAATGCCATATCTCAGTGACTTCTCTTAAGTATATGACCTATGATTTGCTTTGGAAGAGCTTTAACATGATACTGTTAACATGGAAGCAGTAAATATGCAAAAGCCTTATAAATAATCTCTTATGCATTTCCTGGGTATGATGCAGTAACTTTACAAATTCATCCCTAATTTGTCAGATGTACCAGTCAGTAAGCAACATATTTCTGTTTAATGGGACAAGAGAAAGAAATGCAAATCCTTAAACAGCTGGTCACTGCAGCACCTACACTCAAAAATGTTTACGTGACACACCCTACAACTCTGCTCTTAAATTCTAGTCAATAAGTTTATAGTACTGTTATTTTAGGTATGTAGACCAATAAACAGCATTAAATCATGCTGAAACATGTCACGCTCAAATCAGTGAGATGTAAACCATAGTCTTTAGTTGTCAGCAAATATCATGAATATATATATATATAGTAAAAGAGGTGGAGTATTAGAATTAGATCATAAGTGACTCCAGAGCATATTTTAAATCCTTGCATATTGCATAAAGCACCTACAAGACTATAGCTAGAATGCTACTAGCTCTGCAAAGCATGATCTGCAAGATCACTGCAAACTTGGCTGCTTAATATTTATAGTTGATACACTGATTAGGGCATTTATACATTACTGTAAGGAAGATTTGTTGAACAGAGGTTTGGAGTAAGCAAATTGTTTTCCAAGTGCCAGTGGCTGCTGAGAAGCTAAAAGACCTTAACATATGTATACAGCATGACTGAACTACAGATGTTAATAATTTTGATCACTGGTGCAGTAGTCTTAGCTGTATGGGTCATATCCTCCGAAGCATATAACAGCCATTCAGCTTCCAAAATTTCAGGGCACCTTCTCACCTAAGCTGTCAGGCAGCTCAAGCTGAGATGACTAAAAGACATGTTTGGGCACAAAGCCCTTCAGAGCTTTACCACTGCTGAAGAGTACACTCATCTCAGGCTTTCAAGGATTGATGGTCAGCTTGTGCTGTTCCTTTGTTGGGCAGATAAGTTCCCTTTGGGGAAAACACTTTCAATTTAATGGTTTTGTTCATTATGGATACTTTCCATTTAAGGAAAATATATTTTAAAGCTAGGAGTTTGTGTTTTAATGGACTGTCATGAGACTGGGCTGTACTTTTAAACGGGAGCGTTCTTTTTTCCTGTCACTTTAAAAGTTGTTTGAAGTAACTGAAAAGCATTTTTTCTGTGGAGAATTTCTGTTTATTTTACTTACTGGGGCTTGCAAACAGTTTTAAAGTGTCTTTTACTGTTTGTTTATGAAAAAAAGTTTTTTTTTTGTTCTTTGTTTTTACTGGCATTTGCTGCTTGTTTTCCCCAAGAGTCACCATTTTTGGCTTGACCATGGAACAGTCTGTCGGTCCCATGGTCAGTCCTTCTTCCAGCCATGAAAAGAAAAAGTTAGGCAAACAGCTTCTGCCATCACATTAGGCTAGTAGTTCCAGCCGACAAATGACTCTGCTTTAGCCATTAATTATACCTCAGAACACTCATCTTTTACCCTGGAACACCTATAGCCACATCATCTGCAGCTGTTGGAGTATGCTCCGTGGGCAAGGTAGAACCACTCTTGTCGGTTGGGGCTGGGAGAGGGAACAGGGAAGGCTTCCCTGTTTTGAGATAATTGTGTGCCCAACCCTGGGAAGCTGCTGCTGTTATTAATAAAACTGTTGGTTCCATTTCTCCTGTTAAAAGGAAACAAAAAAACTAAACGTGTATCTACTCCTCCTCATATTTCTTTAGAAAGGAATAGTTTACTGGGTCTGGCTCAGGGTTTAATTTGTGCTTTTGATCCTTTTTGTAAAGTAGTTTCTGGTAAAAGAAAGGGGGATACCTCAAGATTCTGAATCTGGACAGGATAATGAAGGGACATACAGGGTTTTCTCCTCAGATTTCTGATTCAGACTCAGAGAAGATATCAGTTTCTGACTCTTCTGTAGGGGGGGGGGGTTCTCTTTCTCTGAGATGATTTCTGGAATGTGCCAGTGCTATCAGTGGGAGAACACAGAGTATTCTCGGCCTCTAAGAGAATACTATGAGCTGTTACAGAAGCAATTTCCAGAACCTGCGCCAGTTCCTACAGTTCTGTCAGCTTTGGAGGATGTGTGCGTTACTGCTTGCAGTTTTCCTGACTGTCATCCAGCTGCCACTAAAAGGAGGATAGGATGTATAAATTTTATTGACAAATAAGGGAAAAAGTGTATGCTTCTGCAACTTTGATTTTCAGAATTTTGAATTGTCAGACTCATTATGTTGAGGTTTGCACTGACTAATTGTAAAAGTACGAGCAATGTTTTCTCTGCAGTTCCTTCTTGTGAGAAAAATCTGTTTTAAATGATTTATTTTCTTCTATTCTTCAAGTCAGTTCTCATTGTATACAGTGTGTATGACCCTGTTGATAATTCTTCAAGGGCCATGGCCACTGTTGTTGTTTTGAAGAAGTTTGCTGCATTCTCAGAACCTCCTAGATGATGGTAAAAATTAGATTTAAAAATTTCCTTTGAACAGAGATTTAGTTTTTGGTCTATTGATTGCTGAGGTGATCAAAAAGTGTGACGTGTGACAAAAGGGGTAAGCTGATTCAGGGAATCTCTAAGATCTTCAGCCCTCCTTTTTCATATTTTGCAAGCGGTTCTCTAACTACTCATCACTACTCATCCAGTTTTGATAAGAAACAAAATAAACAGTCTCAACAAAATGTAGGTAAACAGACATTTAAGAAGCAATGGCAAGGGTGATTTGAAGAAGAATTCTGGAAACTTCTAAAACCAATGACAGTCCAATAAGTCAGAATGACAATTTAAGAGACCCCCAGGCAGAACCTTTTTCTTCCAGAAGGCCTGAATCTGCACTTACCTCTTTAGCAAAAGAAAATATCAGACAAGTAGGTTCTGAGGATCATTGAACAATGTTATAGATGGAAAAGGGTAATTCTTCATCCTCCATTCCAGACTTTTTTGTTTCCACCTGTCCATCACATGCTGTCCCAGTGACTAATAGAACCACTTCCCCCTTCCCAGGTGGGAAAGGGGTTTTATTCATGGATGTTTATCGTGGCAAATAAAGAAAATGATTAGAGACCAGTTCTGGATCTTTCTTTCTTTCCTAAACCTGTTTGTGATAGTGTCCAAATTCAAGATGTTTATCTTCACATACCTATTCATCCATTTTTTTTTTAGTCTGGATCACATTATCAGTTCTCTGCCTTACTCTTTGAACTATCTACTGCACCGAGAGTGTTCACAAAGTGTCTACCTCCAGTTATAACCCATTACAGGCTACAGGGTATCCAGATTTTTCCATATTTAGGTGACTAGCTTGTTTTTACAGAGTTTTTTTCAAAGTGTCAGGAATCCCTCTCTTGGGTGAAAGATCTCTTACACAAGCTGGGATTACAAGACAACATTCAAAAGTCTTTCTTGACTCCTTCTCACAGGATTGTATTTCTGGGATGTCAGCTAGATACAATAGTTCAAAGAACTTTTCTTCCACAGGACAAAATAGATCTAGATCTATTTCTAGGGTTTCCACTCAGATGTCAGTCACTGCGAAGGAATACTTCAAAATTTTGGATCTTGTGGCTTCTGTGATTCTCATGGTACCCTTGGTAAGACTCTCGATGAGAAAGACACAATAGTATCTGAAGTCTCTTTGGCCCCAACACCATCATCCCTTGTCTTTTTAGATCGCAGTTCTGGAATTTGTTAGAAGATAAATCACTTGGTGGAGACAACAGATATCCCTAAGTCCAAGTCTACCCTTCTCCCTCCTTGTTCCAAAGCAGTCAGCCACCACAGACTCCTCAAACTTTGCTTGGGGAGTAGTGTTAGCAGGTATAAAATTGCAAGGTTGTGAGACACCAGGGACAGACACAAGTATATAAATATAAGAGATACTTGCCCTGATCAAAGGCACTCAACTCTCTGATTAATCTTCCGTCCCCAAGACCTCTTCAAGCTGTTACAGACAATGCCACAATCATGTGGTAAATCAACAAGCAAGGGGAACCAGGTCAGACCCCCTCCATAGACTAGCCAAGTTAGCTTGGGATGCAGCTTCACAGCACAATCTCCCTCTACAGCCATCCTACATGCCATAAAAATAAAATTGTGTGGCAGACAAGCTGAGAAGGAGAAGGCCACACCCTTGTGAAGAGAAACTAGATCGGGGGTCTTCCAAGATTTGATCTATCTGTGGGGGACTTCCTCAGGTAGATCTCTTTGTATCCTCTCTGAACAATCAGGTGTTTTGATAGTGCTCCAGGACTCTATGCAAGAAGGCCTGGAAGAGAGATTGTACAAGAATATTCTTGTATGCTTTTTAACACTTTCCACTGATTCAGGGTACTTCTGAAGATTCAGAAGGAATCCCCCAAAATCATTCTGGTCACTCCCTTCTGGCTCAGGCAATTGTGGTTTTTCCTTCTTTTGGAAATGGCCAGGAGCAATTGCCACAAGCTTACTCACAGACTGGATCTACTCACACAAGAACAGGGATGTTTAATACACCCCAAATACCAGTCAACTTTAGCTGACTGCCTGGATGATAGGGTCTTAATTCCTTTTTGGCACCTATTTAATGAGGTGTGTGTTTTTATATTTGTATATGGTCTAAAGAAGCCACGGACAGTGGTGAAAGCACTTACCAAATAATTAAAGTTCTTGGTTTATTTTATGTGGTCTGGAGCTATACTTCGTACAACTGCTACCATATTTTTCTTTGCTGCTATTTTTGCTTGTTTGGTGGAACAGTTTACGTTTACCAGCTGGTTGTTTGCCTGTTTCAAATTAAAAAGGTTTGCTAGTTGGTGCCAACAACATAACTAGCACCCATTCAGGGTAGTTGCTCCCTGGTTTTACAATATTTGTGTGAGTTACTATCCCTTGGCCTTTCTTATTCCTCTATCAAGGTTTATTTATCCGCCATGTAAGTATGTCTGCACATGGATCCTCCTTTCAATGTGTTCTCATGTCAAAATGTATTTGAAAGGAGTTTTGCATAACAGGCCTCCAAGAAAACCTGTTATAGTTAGTCAAGACATTCTCATTTTCCACAGGGACAGGATTTCTTTGAGAACTATATTTTAAGCGAAACTATCCCTCATCCTAATTTTCCTTCCTGAACAACAAAATGAAGAAGTGGATGCCCACAGACAACTCAGGTACTAGTTTGACATATCTAAATCATTCAAATCTTTGGATCAATTGCTTATTTCTTGTGAAGGTAAGAAGAAGGGACAACCTGTGTCCAAACTGACTATTTCCAAATGGTTGTCTAAGGCTATTACCTTTTGTTAAAATTAGTGCAACATAACTATTCCAGGAAAGGTCAATGCCTACTCTACCAGGGCCATAGTTTCATTTATGGATTTTTAAAAATAGTTGGATTCAAGAAGTGTTCTAGAAGCTGCAACTTGGTCCTCTGTAAAAACTTTTACAAATCACTGTAAGCTTGATTCCTTGTCTGGATCGGGATTTGCAAGGAAAATTCTCCAGGAGTGCCTGTCTCTTCTCCTTCCACCTCCCAAATGTAGTAAGCTAGGGTAATCTACCCATAGAACTAAGGCTGCTGCAGCAGTGATCATTACACATACATACATACATACATACATACATACCTGCATACAAATATTTCAAGCACAGGCATTAATGCCCTTCCAGCCTGCCAATATATCAAAACAGTTGTTCCCATAATGTGTCCAGGCTATTCTTAAAAATATCTAAACTACTGCTTGGTTAATGTAATTTGGCAATTTATTCCATGTGCCTGCTGCTCTCTAAGAGAACCAGTTAGTACACTTTTCATTCCTATAGAATCTTCTACATAAGTTGTCTGATGATTCTCTACTACTTTTTGATTACCCCAAACATTCCCAGAGGTACTTGTCTTTAAATGCCCATTACACCTGAATAAGGTCTCTTCTTAAATATCTATATGAGATACTATACAAGTTCAGATATTTTAGTCTTCCATGATAACTTAAATGTTTACATCCATGGATGCCCTTGGTATATTTCCGCTGTACTCTTTCCAATTTACTCATGCTTGTTTTCTTATAAGGTTTCCATATTGTTATTCCATACTCAAGTCTGGGTCTAATTTAATTAAAACAATGGCTTCTTCATTTCTGATTTCCTAGATTTTAAATGTCTTTGTATACAACTTATAGTTCTATAACTATCATTAACCAATTGGTTGATATGATTAGAAAAACTCAAAGCTGGATCTACCCATATACCCAGGTCCTTAAATGAAGTTTCAATCAGTATGTGCTGTATTAAATATTCACTTTTCAATTTATGTCTCACAAATCTCATATGCTTTCATTTTTATGTATTTATTAGCATATTATTATCCTGTGCCCAAATGGTCAATTTAGTCAAGTTCCTTGTAGACATGCCCTATTTGTAGCACATGTAATCAGTTTTCCTAAGTTCAAGTAAGCTGCATACAGACTATAGGACACCTTAGACAAAAAAATTGATCTGAAAGATATAATCTAAACAGGTGTGGATCTAGAAAAGAGTCCCTGTGGTACCCCCTGACTGAAACTTTGAATTTTACCTGTGTCTTTGCTGTATGATACTTGCTACATCCCATTTGCAGCTATTCATCTTATCAAGAGTACATCAGTACCTAGTCGTTGT
The DNA here is from genome assembly GCF_019279795.1 of Protopterus annectens. Taxonomy (NCBI): domain Eukaryota; kingdom Metazoa; phylum Chordata; order Ceratodontiformes; family Protopteridae; genus Protopterus; species Protopterus annectens. The sequence continues at coordinate 618,926,150 of NC_056750.1, read as the reverse complement.
ACTTTATTGATCAGTGTTTTGTGTGTGACCCTGTCAGGTGCTGAAGCTAAATTTATATGAATTATATCACAGCACAATTTTTCATTCATATAGCTGTTATTGTATTGCTATAGAACAGCATGTTAGTGGCAGTATTAGATCTATTTTCAACATATGTATGCTGATATATGGTTTCAAGTCACAACCTTACCAATTCTGACAATAACGTATACAATATTTTCTTCTCCATTATTTTTCCACAACATGAAAGTAAACTTAAGGGACTGTATGACTCTGGGTTCATCCTACCTCCCTTTCCCTTAAAGGCTGGTGTACCACAGGGCTCCATACTAGGTCCCCTTCTTTTCAACATTTTCATAAATGATTTGCACCATTCCATTCCTAAAGCAAAACTCATCCAAAACACAGATGATTGAACCATCATCAGTTCTGTCACTTCCATCCCCACCCTTATAAAACTAACCCAATATGCCTTTAACATCACAGAACAATGGATGTTAGACAACCACCTAGCACTTAATGCTTCCAAAGCAGAACTAATGATATTCACCCCTTATAAATCAATGCCATAGACAAAAGATCCTTCTTCATCATTAGCCAGAGCAACACATTTCTCAAATTAGTTTGTGAAGCTAAACTCCTAGGAGTCCTCATATATAACCAACTTAAGTTCAACACCCATCTACAAAAAAATATTTAAAAAACTCACCAGAAACTCAGCATGCTATACCGCCATAATTGCTATCTCATTCCCTCTACCAAATTCATCCTCTCTACCACATACCTCATCCCTTCTCTACTATACGGTGCCCCACCCCTTACTAAACTACAATCCACTCTTAAGACAAAATTCTCCTGCTGTTACAATAAAATTGCCAAATTCACCTCAGGATACAAATATTCTACTCATCACTGTATTGCTCTACGCAAACTTCATTCGTTAGAGCTGCCAAACTATCTCAACTCATTCAAGCTCATAAACTTATCTTCACTTCCTCCCTTTCTTCCACCTTTAAAATGCACCTTCCAGAAAGACTATTAAGATCCAACAATCAGAACCTGATTGAATTGCATAAACCATTACGCACTCCAGGCAAAAACCTTTTGTCCTTCATCTTAGCCCTGTCTTGGAACTCCCTAACCCCACTTATCCATACCACCACAAGTCACACTATCTTTAATAAAATACTTCACTCACACTTAAAATCTTGCTGGGAATGCTCCTGTTGCCATCCCACATAATACCCTTAGTTCTTATCTTCCTGCCCCCACCTTATCATCCAACCTCACATCCCCACTAACACCAAAAGGCACCCATGTGCTCAGTGCCCAGCTGTTTTACAGTAGGAACAACTATATTTGTACATATTTGTAAATACTTATTTATATTATGTAGCTCTCTTAATGGATTCTTATATTTTAGTGTGGATTTTCATTTATTATATTTTTAAATGCCTTGTTTTAACTGTATTACTGTCCTACTATGTGTTTGCCAATTTGTTGTTCATGAATATTGTCTTTATGGAGCTTTTCTCCCCAGGGCTCCATTGAAAATGAGTTTTTCTGGCCCAATTGGACCATCCTGGTAAACCACCTGCAAATAAATAAATGTTTCCAATCTTGAGGAGTCTCCCCATATTTATACAATATAATCTAAAGGTATTACTGCTCAATGCTAGGAGTCTAAACAAAAAACTCCCCTCCCTAGAAGCTCTCTTTACCCTAGAGAATGCTGACTTCTGTGCTGTCACTGAGATATGGTTTAAAGCCGCAGAGAGCACAATAACAGTGCTAAATTATAATGCCTTCCACACATTTAGGCCAGCTACTTAGAAGAAGGGAATAAAGGTGTAGGTGTATCTATTTACATCAAAGATAAATATACTTCAAGGCTGGTCAAACAGATCAATGCACTTGAGCTGCTCCATGTTCAAATCACCATAGGCAAAATCCAATACCACTTCCTTGGAAGCTATAGGTCCCCCTCTATGACCCAGGAAACCCATACCATGTATTTAAACTTATTAGAAACACTAACCATCCAACCCAATACCATATTCATGGGTGACTTTAATTACCCCACTATTGACTGGGAATCCTATATGACACCAAACGTACATGCACAGAGATTTCTGGATTTTGTAAACACAAACTCCCTGGACCAGATAGTCAGTACACCAACCAGGGGTGCAGCCATACTGGATCTGGTCCTCACTAATATGGGAGACTGCTGCACATCCCCTACTGTAATGCCTTCTCTGGTAAGGTCAGACCACAAAATGGTCTCCTTTGAAGTAAAAATAAAACCTGGACCCCGAGCTAAACCTGGAAGATTCAGGAACTATTCTAAAGCTAATCTCCTGCTACTAGGTGAGAACCTGGTAAAATGTCATGCCCCTATAAACCCTGATAATACTGCTCCCTATGCGGAACTGTTTATAGAAACTCTGTACAAGCACGTTAATAGATGCAAAGAGGCAGCTGTACCCACAAAGAAGATGTACAGAACTAACTCAAAAAACAAGCCCCCTGGTGGAATCACAAAATCAGTAGGCTGTATAATAAGAGGAAGAAAATCATGGCAAAAATTAGGAGGCGCAGCATCCAGCAGGATAAAAGCACTCTCATCAAACTAAACAAACAACTCAAAGGACAAATAAAGTCCAACAAAGCCAAATCTAAGGTAAGTTTGGCCTCCGAGGCCAAGGACAACTACAAAGCATTCTTTAGCTATGTCCACAACCTCAAAGACAATACATAATTGTGTGCAGAGCTCATTGTAAATGGAGTCACTTATACTGAGCCAGAAGACATAAGCAAGCCTCTTGGCTGATAAATGCAGATCCAACTTTACCCCTCTCTCCCCCTCAACCTTCCCTCAGGAAATATAATCAAATATAACTCCCCCTACTATCACTAGGGAACAGGTCCTTAATGATCTCTCTAAGACCAAGAACATTGCATCACTGGGTCCAGATAATATCCTAGGATCCCTTCTAAATAGCATGAAACATGACCTATCATGGCCTCTGGAATTACTATTTAACTGTAGCCTCCAAACAGGTTTTGTGCCTCATGAATGGAGAAAGGCAACAGTCATTCCTCTGCACATTGGTAGGACATCTACAGACCCTGTAAACTACAGACCCATAAGTCTCATTAGTCTTATATATAAAGCCATGGAAAGAATTATCATGGAGATGATCAGTAGTGATATAGTAAACCTCCAGACACTAGACCTAACCCAGTTTGGTTTCATCAAGGGCAGATCATATCTACTCAACCTGGTGGAATTCTTTGAGAAAGTTAACAAAGCAATGGATGAGGGCAAAATTGTTCACACTGCCTACCTTGACCTGGCCAAGGTATTTAACACAATACTCCACTCTGGCATTGTTGACAAAATCAAGAGGTTAGGTACAAACCCATATGTCACCCAGTGGATAGCCAACTGGCTCACAGACAGGACCCAGAAGTTTAGAATTGGGGGTCCACCTCTACAAAGAGGTCAGTCACAAGTAGAGTCCCTCAGGGATCAGTCCTTGGACCGCTCCTTTTTGGCATTTACTTCTCAGAAGTCAAAGACAATGTCAGTGGCCTCTGGCTGACTAAATTTGCAGATGATTGCAACTTAGGAGCTGTCATTGACTCTCACACTGACACAAATGTTCTCTAGGATGGACTGACACAGACAAACAACTGGTGTCAGAGCCATGGACTAAAACTAAATGCCAAGAAATGCATAATAGTATCTTTGGGAAGTCATTCATCCTGGTAACTATAATATTGACAACACACCCCTTAGAGCTGACCCAGTAGTAAGGGACTTAGGGACACACATAGATATTAATTTACCCTTTGACCATCATGTGTCTACAGTGGTGAGAAAATCATGCTATGCTGCACAACTTATAAACAAGGGTATGGCATCTAAGTCCAAGGAAGTCATTGTTCCACTGCATTTGGCATTCATCAGACCTATCATTGAGTATAATGCCCCCTTTGGTATCTACCTAACCAGGCATATCCAACAATTGGAATGTCCACAGAGGTTCCTCACTAAAAGAATACAGGGTATAAGTAAAATATCCTGTGCAGACCATCTCAAGGCCCTATCCCTGTATTCTGTTTCCTACAGGGTTTTGAGGGAAGATCTATGCCTGACATACAGGGCATTGTCAGACCCCACTCTGATGGAACTCCTGCATATTCACAAAACAAACAGCACCAGAATTACCCATTCTAAAGTCTTAAACCTTGCCTGTGATATAAATAGGACCTGCTGGAGAGATAGGTATGTATCCCAGAGACTGCCATGTCTATGGAACAGGCTCCCCATCCATGTGAAGCAGAGTTCCTCCCTAACTCAATTCAAGTGCATCTTGGACAATTGGATGGAAAACCAGAAATTCAGCCCTGGTTTGGCACCTATGTCTCTAAAGGACACAGGTAACCTGCAAATGGTTCATCTCCCAGGCCCATGCTTACACTTATCAAGGGTATCAGAACTTGTCAGAGATTTGAGATGCATGGCTATGCTTAAAAAAGGCCCTTGCGATCATTAGCCTAGTAAACACCTGTGAACCTATAATGGCACTGTAAGTTCTTGCTGAAGTGTTTATAGGTTCATAGGTAGGTACTAGGCTATTGGCCCAAGGGCGCAAGTAAGCCTAGCCAACAAGGTTCCCTGGCTTATGCCACTCAAGAAAGTTATTTTCCTGTGCCATTGTCAAGCAGAGCCACACAAGTGATCCCCGAGGTGTATTTCCTATTTCCCATCCACTCATCAAGATTTTTCTTGAAGAGTGCTAATGAGTAACTTTGCTTGACATAGATGGGTAGCTTGTTTCAGAGTATGGGAAGTCTCTGGGACAAGAATCTATCCCTCCAGCATGTCCTGTTTATTGTGGTGACAAGGTTTAGGTCTCTAGAGCATGTAGCTCAGAGGGATTAGGATTTCATTAGGTGCAGCATGTCCATCAGCTCTGGGTTTGATTTAGCTTTATATGTTAGGCAGAGATCACCTCAGAGTAGGTGATATGCTATGGAGTAAAGCTGGAGTTTTTTGAGACGGTCAGTGTAGGGCATCTGTTTGAGGCTAGTAATACTCTTTGTGAGGTACTTCTGTGGCCTTTCCAGCTGCTGCAGATGTCTTGTGAGGTACATTCCAAAAGGGGCATTGTACTCTATAATGGGTTTAATGAGTGTTGAGTATAGGGGAACAATGACCTCTTTTTTCCTGGATGAGAACCTTTTTGTGATGAGGTGTGCCACGTAGAAGGACTTCCTGACTACTGTGGTGATGTGATTGTCAAAGGAGAGACTACTGTCCACCTGGGTCCCAAGGTCTCTTATCACACATTCGGTGTTAAGTATACTGTTGCCTATGTGGTAGTTCATGGGTACAGACTTTTTACCAAAGGGGATGACAATGCACTTTTTGGCATTGAGCTTGAGGCCATGGCTCTGACACCAGGCATCTTTCTCAGTGAGGCCCTTCTGTAGGATGTTCACATCATTTGGGGACTCAACTATGGCTCCTAGGTTACAGTCATCTGTGAACTTCATTAGCCAGTGGCCTTCTGTGTTAGCCTATACTTCAACGAAATAGATACCAAACAGGAGAGGTCCCAGGACTGAACCCTGTGGTACTCCACTTGTCACTGGTTTGAAGTCAGATTTGGAGTCTGCAACTTTTACAGTGTGGGTTTTTGTCAGTGAGCCAGTTGGCAACCCATCTCATGATGTAGGGATTTATTCCTAGTTTATTGAGTTTATCTATAATTCCAGAATGGGGAATGGTGTTGAAAGCCTTGGCGAGGTCAAGATCGGCTGTGTGAACCACCTTACCCTCGTCTACAGCTTTGGTGACTGCCTCAAAGAAGTCAATCAGGTTCAGGAGGCATGATCTGCCTTTCACAAACCCGAACTGGGTGGGGTCCAGAGTTTGGAGGTTACCGATGTCTTTGTTTATGAGTTCCATGATGATACTTTCCATGGCCTTGCAGACCAGGCTCGTCAGGCTAATAGGGCGATAGTTCCCGGGATCAGTGGTGGCTCCCCCTTTGTGGAGTGTTGCTGTGCGCCATTCTGTTCTCAGGCCATTATTATTAATTCCATCTCCTTCTTGTGCTTTGTTTGGATCCATTTTGTATAGTTCTTTTTCATATAATCTAATTTGATTTCAGTATTTGAGGTTACCTGGATGCCCCTACGACAATTTATACACCCTTTGTGAAACCAAACTGCTTTGCGTAACATTCTGTAAATATATCCATAATCTGTTGTGTATGAAAATAAATCTTTTAATCTACACACAGTTTATCAGTTTGTATGTCTTTATGCCTTCCACATCTTACTTGTCTATAAAATGGTTTCCTATTATGCTAAATATCTTTATATACATTTTCTTCAATTCTTTCTTGATTGTTCTCACACTATGTTAAATTTGTCTGTCCAGCTTGTTTATTTCAGTTTTCAAAATTGTACTTTGACTTCTTTTCCATTTCTTACATTTTTTTGTCTCCCACCTTAATCAAGTATCTTGTTCTTATAGAAATATATCATCCTGACTTTGTTTGCCTGGATTGTGATGTTAAACTTTTTTTTACATTTTTTGCATTCAAATAATTTCTCTTTCAAAACATTTATTCTGCAATTTTTTTTAGCTGAATGCATCAGTCTGATTAGTGTTACATAGTAACTGTTTTGCTTCCAAATAATCTTTTATTAATGTTCTGTGCATTGGTTTATGATGAACGTAGTACAGTGTAAACTTACCATAACGGTAGATGTTTGAATATTCACTACTGTGGTCCCTATAACCTTCTCATTTTTTGATTTGTTTACGCCAATGTGTAGTTATTTGTTCTTTTATTCTTCCTACCATTGTCCTTTCAGGGCTAGCCTTCATGTCCCTGTTGGGAAGAAAGCTCTGAAGGGAATTGTGCCCATACTTGTCTTTCAGCCAGCTCAGCTCAAGCTGCTTGACAGTTTGGGTGCAAGGAAGGTGCACCGAAGCTTCAGAATCTGTCTGGCTGTTATATCCTTGGCAGAATATAAGCCATATAGCTAAGGCTACTGCAGCAGTGATCATTGCAACATCCACTGTTACGGTAAGTTTGTTATACAACCATACCTTACCATGTGATGACATTGTGCTAGGATGGACAGATAATGCTGCCATTAGAGCTTTCATTCCCTTTCCAGATGAGCTTTTGTTTATCCAAGTTTTGTCACTTAAAGGAGGTGGTATCATTATTCCTAAGTAGCTGCAGGGAAACATGCTACATAAAATTCATAAATCACATCTGAACAGGAGAAAGTGTAAAGAAAGGTCTCGTGATGGCCTCTATTGGCCTGGGATTCCTGAATCAACAGATCAGATAGTTCAATACTGTGTAGTATGTAGCATGTTCAGAAATCAAAATCAGAAAGACGATGATGTGTAATGATATTCCAACTTTACCTTGGATAAAAACAGGTAATGACTTATTTCAATGCAAACACAGACATTTTCTTCTATGTGAAGATTACTACTAAAAGCATCCAGAGAATCTTTAGGCATATGACACAGCAAGTAAAAGTGATGTTACTGTATTTAAGTCAATATTTGCTGAAGAAGTTGTGGCAAGTCATGGACCTTAATTTGTGAGTCAGATGTTTTGTACCTTTCAGTGAGAGTTTAAGCACATTACCTTGAGTTCAAGGTATTTTGAAGGTTGGGGATGAGTGGAACTTATGGTTAAAAAGAGTAAAAAACCTCATTAAGAAATGTAAAAACTCTTTCATCAGATGGTTATTTGTATATTCTTGAATACAAGGACCAGAAATCTAGCTAGGTCATTTGGCATGCTGGAAAACCTCAAACGGATGCCTCCTTCAACCAAAGTTGAGTACCCAGTAAGTAAAGCTCCCCTGAGCTGAAGACCAAAGGAAGAAAAAAATTATTTGGACTGTGAGAAGGAGCTTTACTTGATCCCTGATGTAGTTCCTAATGTGCACTCACAAACATACACACACACACACACACACACAAAATCATTTAAGTGGCCACAGTTTTCATATCATGGCTGTTTAAATAGCTCTAAGACTGCATTCATGTCCAGGTGTCCAAGCATTACTGATGTGTGGACAGATCAGCTGCTCTACTGCAGTGCCAGTCTTTCTCCCTAACAAATTTCACCTGTGGCAGATACCCCCTTTGGTCCATTGTAGGTATGGCATTTATAGGAACACACCCTTCAATCTATTCATTATATCCGACACTGTTATTAATATGTAAATGCTTGAAGTACAAATTACTAACTTCACTTTCTCTGCTGGTACCTAACAGTAAGCAAACTGCAGAGGAATTCCCCGAAGAAAGGCAGCTTAAGCAACAATTTTATTTTAATGGATCTGTAAAGAATCTCTCATTACTGAAAAAAGGGAAAGAGTTGATATGAAAGCTGGTTAAAATCAATATTTTGGGGACAAAAGTACATATTATGTTTCACTTCTTAGTTTAGCAGGAATTTTAGAACCTATCCTGTTCAGAGACCTATTATGACAGTTCAAATAAGAAATGGGAAACCTCTAATGAAACTCCCAGATTCTGAATCAATTATTCTATTCTCAGGATTTGCTCAGTCTCCTAAGGATCCAAACAGGACCAGTCACTATAAAGAAGAGCTGGTGTCCAATGCAGGACTTGAGAAGAAAGTAGGGCTGTTTTCTCTTAGAGAGGAAGCTCATTTGATGAAGAATGAGTTGTAACAAGAATCTATGTCTGAAACAGATAGTAAACCAAATGTGATTAAACCTTCACTTGACAATAAAGTACTTTTATCATCAGTTAACATACATTTTTGTGACCAGAAAAATGCCAGTTCTAATAAAAATAAAATGTATAAGTATTCCTGGTATGGCAGGTTGATAGAAAATGCTCCAATGTACTGTTTGCAGATGAATTAAAACAATAACATATGCGTGCTTAATTTGTATAAAACACTTAAAATAGTTATTCAGAATTTGTATTTATGGCTTTAAAATAAAGGGTGTCACATATAGTGATATATGAATTATACTGTGCATTCCTTTAAGGCAGCTAGAACTAGTGCATATGTGTGTGTGTGTGTGTGTGTGTGTGTGTGTGTGTGTGTGTGTGTGTGTGTGTGTGTGTGACACATAGAGAGAAATCATAGCAGGCAAACCTAGTAGATCTCAGTGCTCTAGTGTTTGATGAGAAGGATCAAACTATAATTCGATGATTTACAGAACAAATTACACCACAATAATCTAAGATTAATTGGTTTGCCAGAAAGAAGGAAGGACAAGAACTTATACCATTTTTTGTGCATGAACTGTCTAAGCTACTGAACAGGTCAACACCAAGTGCTGTGGAAAGACCCGATAGGATCAGCGGCAGGATAAGCTCCAAGATGCTTCTTATCATAACATTTCTAAACTGTATGTAATGAGACAAGAAAAACTTTGCAGTTCAACAGAATATTGGCAGCAGTGCACGATAGCTGGATTCATTGTACATTTTCCCCAGACATATACATTTTATCCCACCACTGTAAATAGTTTAGAGAGAGACCTCTTAGTGCAGTTATGCATCTTGGCCTCATTATATATATAACAAAAAGTCTCCATCATTTACTTTTGAGTACCTTACTGAAGCAGCTACTTCCCTGGACTCTTAGCACTCCTGAAGAACGAAGTCCCTGATACTTTTGCCCACAACCTCCCTGTCTACATCTTCACAGATCATTCAAGATATGAAAAGAACATCAAAGTCTTTTCCTGGCATCTCTGTTAAAATCTGTGATGGGATATGCACTTATTAGCTGAAAAAACTCAGTAGAAGCTCTGAATGGAGTTAGTCATGCTATGGCTGTCAGACAATATCGACCTTTCTTTACTAGTACTGCCAGTCATTTTCATCTGCTACGATATCTAATGGAACTGTAGTATGAAGATAAGAGGGCATGTTTTTTTTTTTTGACTAGAGTCACCTTTAAAAAATCTAGAGCAGTTTGCGAAAGTACCCAGATGAGAGTTAGTTATTAAAACTTTGGCTAAGCTTGTGGGGGGGGGGGGGGTCTATTACAATTGCTATTAATTCATGACACACTTGCTTGTTGCTACTTGTCAAAAAGGCAAGTGCTCTAACTCCCACTAGCTCAATTTTACTTAGCTATTTAGCCCTCCCATCCCAACCATATTAAACTGTATATCCCTACTAGAGCCATATTTCTAGCCCTAAAACTCCCACCTAGTTCCTAACTGGATTCATCATCCCCAACCCTAAAACTCCACTCTCTGAACCTAAAATCCACAATCACTCTCTAAGCCTAAATCTCCAACCCCCTCTCCCTAAACCTAAATTCTTTGATTGGTCCCTGACCTCAAACTCTCTTCCCACTACTAAAACCTAAAACTCTCCTCCTCTCCCAAACCCTAGAACACCTTTCATACTCCCTAACCCTAAAACTCCCTAACCGTATAACTGCCTTCTTGCTTCCTAACCCTAAAATCCCTCCCCACTCTGTTTCTACACCTGTGCACTTACCTCATTTGAAATCAAACAATGTAATCAGGTGTGACAGCTGCTTGTCTGAATTCAGATTTGAGTTCGAGCACAAATGGCAGCCTCTATGAGGTACACGATGCTCAAGCCCCTGCCTTTGAAAGGTAGTCTTTGTAGCAGAACTGGTTACGGGATCTGAAACCACATGACAAAAATCTACTTCTCTGATAGTTTTCTTTAAGTCTACTTTTTTTTTTCTATGCTGTAGTTGACTTTGGTAGGGTCAGATTTAAACTGTACTTGAACTGTTTCTGTTTCTGGCTGGCAAGTGTGTCAGAACTCATTAATTCATCATTGTTCATGCTACAACTGTCAGTATGTTCTTTTTACTTATAACAGAATGATGGGGTTGGCTGTGCTGTTGGTGGAATTTTCTTTTGACGTTATTTGTGTTCCTACAGTTGGAATCTGTGAGGTTTCCTACTATATTTTGAACATTTTCAGGGACTTTGATGAGTGTATTTGTCTTCCAAGGTAACCAGTTCTTGGATGTGAACTGCTCTTTGCTTTTCCATTTCCTAAAGGATATGGGGAGGGGCATGCATTCACTCTCCTTGGTGCACTGTGTTCTAAGTGTTTTTTAAATTAATTTAGTCTCTGTTAGAATAGGTTAGTTTCTCCAGTATTAATAGTGATCATCTCCATTTTAAATAGTCTCCATTTTGGGAGTTTGGACTGTAGTCTCTGTTGTCATGTTAGTTAAAAATCCTGAGTATTCATTTTAATGTACAGCAATATGTTTTGGTTCATTTATCAAGTGTAGCATTTAAGAAACAAACAATGTTGAGGCAGGTTTTAGTGATTATCTTGTATATTATACTAATTGAATTGAGGGCTGCTGACAGTAACTTTTTGAACTGCTTCAGAGGTGTAAAGATCCTGTTTGGTATCAGGGAGTAAACATATAAGTTACTGTGATGCATGATTTTGTTTGTTTTTTAATCAAGCAGTAAAAGATCTTATGGATTCTGACTGAAGGATTAATTCTTGATTATTTCTTAAAATAATGTTGATTGAGAAGGGTTTATGTTATTATAGTAGGGGGCATGATGTTATACTGTAAAAATGGAAGCCTAAGATAACCTATTTTCTCAACTGACAAATGCATTTTGCCTAGATGGTGTGTGACTTTGGCCCTACCATCCATGACTTTACATCTGTAGTGTTAGGAAGCTGTTAGAGCATATTCATGATCATAATTATATTCTTGGGGAGACATTTTATTTATTTTATTTATTCTTTGTTGACTGGGTTAGTCCCACTAGGCGAGTGTCCTTTTTCAGGAGAGACTGAAGGTCATATTAATACTGGTTAGGGAAAATTTGGCCAGGGCACTGGGGAACTTTCCCTACTTTTTTGGCCGTACTTGCAAATGGCTATACTTGAGTACATGGGCACATCCCATTCTTAGCTCATTGGTGTCAGGGGGTAGGTGCACAAGATAGAGGTGTTACCAGATGGAGCAGTGGCAAACACCAGCTCTAATGTTGAAGCAAATAGTGTGGAAGACTCAGAAACCTTATTTCAGAAGCAATTATACACGTCAACAGAGATTTAAAGAGGAATGCATTGTTACAACCCTCCAATCAGAAGGTTGCAGTTTAATTTATCAAATGAAATGATTGCACAAGGTGAACAGGAGAACAGTGTTTCATGGGGAGACATAATGGATAGGATCCAAGGAGAAGAAGTTGATATTTTGAAGTAAGGGTCACTTATAAAAAGAACATATGTGGAGACTGTGGCTATTCAGAATGGGAGAGCAGAAAGAGAAGAAAATAGAAGATAACATTAAAAGAAGGTTTATTGTAATGGTTCAAAGTCAGAGGAAACTGAAATGGACAGATATAAGGTATGGGCCACAGTTATACTTCATCTGGGTATTAAGACATATGAGGTGAGAGCCTTTATTTTAATAAATAAGGAGTCATTTTGTAGCATTATTTTTGAGACTGCACAAAGTACAGAAACATTTTATGTGAATAAAAGAAAAGACAGAATGACAATCCACTGAATATATACGTAGTTAAAGACTCAAAAAACTTTTTTTCAGAAGCAATTATTCAAGTAAACAAAGATTGTTAATAAAAAATAATGTATTATTAGAATCCTCCAGTCACAAGGGTTGCAGGATGATTTATTAAATGAAATGATTGCGCTCAGACTGAACCAGAGAATAATTCTTTATGGGAGGGCATAATGGACAGGATCAAAGGAGAAGAAGCTGATAATATTTTGAAGGACAGGTCACCTGCGGCTATTCAGTGTGGAGAACAGACAAAGAAAACAGAAGGTAACATTAAAAGAAGGTTCATTGTAATGGTTCAAAGTCAGAGAAACACTGAAATAGAAAGATATGAGGTATGGGACAGAGTTATACTTCCTTTTGGTATTAAAACACATGAGGCAATAACCTTTATTTTAATAAATAAGGAATCATTTTGTGGCATTATTTTTGAGACTGCACAAAGTATGGAAGCATTTTATGTGAATACAAGAAAAGAATGACAACCCATTGAATATAAAGACTCAGAAACCTTATTTCAGAAGCAATTATTCAAGTCAACACAGATCGTTAATAAAAAATAATGTATTGTTACAACCCTCCAGTCATGAGGGTTGCAGGATGATTTATTAAATGAAATGATTGTGCACAGACTGAACCAGAGAATTATGTTTTGGGGGCATAACAGATAGGATCAAAAGAGAAGAAGCTGATAATATTTTGAAGGAAGGGTCACCTATAAGAAGAACATATGTGGAGACCGTGGCTATTCAGAGTGGAGAACAGAAAGACAAGAATAAAGAAGATAACATTAAAAGAAGGTTAATTGTAATGGTTCAAAGTCAGAGGAACACTGAAATTGACAGATATGAGGTATGGGACAGAGTTGTACTTCCTTTGGGTATTAAGACACATGAGGTAAGAGCCTTTATTTTAATAAATACAGAGCTATTTTGTGACATTATTTTTGAGACTGCACAAAGTATGGGAATTTTTTTAAATGTAAATACAAGAAAATAGATTGATACTCCATGGAATGAATATGTAATTAAAGCATTTTTCCAAAAATGAAAAAAGAAACTACGTATAAAATTTCAGGCAGAAAATGAAAGAGAGAGACTTTAAAAACATTTAAAAAGTATTTATTAAGAAGTGATGGACATTTCTAAAGTTTTTCATAGTAGGGGATTGCAGACAAGGGGGTGGGACTGTAATGTTGTTTTGAAAATGGAAAATAAAAAAATATATACGTATTCCAATTCTTATAACAGTTGGAGGGAAAATATTGGGAAAAGGGGGTGATAAAATATTGGCAACAACCAAGAACACATTTTTATGGTAAAGAAGGACACTTGGTAAATAATTGCAATAAAACAAAATGTTATACATGTGGGAAAACTGGGTATGATGTAAAAAAATGTGAACTTGAATGTTATAAATGTATAAAACACAACATTCATGGATGAATTGTAAAGAAAACGACATTGAAATAGACAGTGAAATGAAGGTGCAAGATAAAGAAGAAGAAGAAGAAGAAATTAAAGAAACGGTGGAAAATAATCTACAAAAAAAAGACTGTAATAAAAAAAGAGGAAATTCAAAAGTATAAACTCAAAGGAGAAAAAAGAAAAGAAATGAAGGAAAATCATAAGGGGAAATGCTTCCCTTCAAACTAAGGAATAAGGAAACAGTTGTTGAGTCTTTTGGCTTTTCCTGGTTAGGGGTCGCCACAGCGGAACTCCGGTCCGCTAATGATTGGCAGTAGATTTTTACATGCCAAGTTGCTGGCCTTGATGCACAACCTTCAACGAAGGTACGCCCATTCATGCATGTCTCCACACAGAAGACGCTCTAGCTGAGAATCGAGCAGGACAATGTCTTACTGTGAGGTGACAATGCTACCGCAGCACCACCAATAAGGAAACAGTAATTTAAAAAATATTTAAAGGAGATCCACACCCACAGACTCAAAAAAACATGTTTATTTCATCATTGTTTGGTGTTTCCTACATTTTAACACCACTCTGGGACTATTTACAGGTTTTTAGATATTTTTATATGTAATTTCTGAGCTTGACCACATGGGGTCTGGCATCTTGAAGTAATTCTGATTGTTTAGTCTGCCTCTAGGTATCCCAGAATTCATTGTTTGTCTCTAAATAATTGCATCATGTCTGCCACTTTTTCCCTAAAGCTCCTGTCACTGCACTGCTTTTACAGGCATTCACTGCTGTGTTGTAGTCACCTAGTTTTGGTTAACATTTTTTCCTTTTTCAATGACTACTTCAAACACAAGCAGTGCAAATGCCACAGAACAGAACTGAAAATTGCATTTTATTGCTGCTTCCTCTTAGAAATATTAACTTGATTTCTTTTGTGAAGCCTGAATTCTAGTTCTTCAAGGTATCCCCCCTCCCGCTTTACACCTAACTTCCCTAGCTGTCAAAGTGCTATGGGTAATTTGACCCATTATCTGCATGTGATTGACAGCTCACAGCAGGTGACCTGACTAATGTACTGTTTTTGTCACAGCCTTTCCTTCATTACAGTGGGGCACTTTTTTGTTGCTCTCCTCCTGCTGTCAAATTTAGATCTGAGCTCCACAGCACTGGGAGAAATCACAGCTTTGCAAACCATTAAACTCCCAGTTTGGTTAAATAGCTAACAACTGATAGACAATTAACATGATATATTTCACGTACTTGCATAACAGTAGTCGTATGTTTTTTAAAGTGGTAATTTAAGATTAATGTATTGCATACTTCATGTAATCTTATGTAGTGTTGTCTATTAATTGTGACAAACATCTGCTTCCTATGTAAAAAAGATACAATTCATGTGTATGCATGGTCACTGCAAATTTATGCTCTTTGTTCATGCAGCTGTTACTGTACTGTTGCCTGTAGTTCCTCACTGTACTTTGTCACATATCGGTAGGGCTGTTCAGATAATTGAGATTATAGTTTGTCATTTAGATTAGAATAGAGTGGTCTGGGCAAGGTAGCTCTGACATCACTATGTCAGAGGTTCACTGCCTCTTCTATATAGCCATAGCTGGCCTTAGGCATAGGCCAACTAGGCGGCTGCCTAGGGCGCCGCTCTAGCAGGGGCACTTTTCCAGTATTTATTTGGTGTTGGTAGACAGGATGGGGGCACCAGGTGGTGTGGGGGGCGCCATGGAGCCCTTTTGCCTATGGCACCAGTTGACCTAAGGCTGCTCCTGTTTAAAATATTAGCACTATTAACTTGAAACACTATCAGAATAAGAAAATGTGAATTAATATTCATTTCTGAAGTGAAAGAAGGGTATAACTTCAATTATTTTTCATTATTTATTAAGTATAATTCACCACCTTTTCTCCAAAGGTCACCACTTTTTAGAAGGGATTAAAAGTCAGAGGGCTAAAATCCGAGTTAAAATCACGTACGCTTGAGAGGTAGTTTTTGGTAAATTTACTAAAGGGAGGTAATGCAAATAGATATAGCTACTTAACATGCTACATAATTTTGTTAATATATAACTGGTAACTGTCAGAAAAGTGGGCGGGACTAGAATAACATCTGCTTTGAGCAAGTATCACTTTGACTTTCTGTAAAGAACCGATAGCCTATCCTTCTATCGGAGGGACAGGTGCTGATTGAACGTGGTTACTGGAAATGCATTGACGGACGTGAGATTAAGTTCCTTTGCAACTCCTATGAAAAATAATATAATCCACTATCACTATCAGTGTGTTATTGAGGATACGGGCAGGGGGCAGGGACGCATGCTTGGAGTACGATATTCATTCACCCACTTCCGGTAGTTTGACCTTTGTTCTGGTTGCAGCAAACCTACTGTTATATATTTTTTCTGTGAATATTAAGATCCTTGTAAATATATTATCGCAACACCTTCTCATTTTATGCTTGAGATTGGAGTTACAAACTGTTGTTTCATCTGTTGTACTAGTTTTAACATTATTTTCGGGTACAAGCATCACGAACTGTCACAAATGTGCAATTAAATTACAAAATATTCTATACCTAAATCAAAGTATATCATTTTAATCAACAGTTTGTCACAATTCATTGCACCGTCTAACCACACCTCTCAACTTGGAATAATCAAAAATATGGAGAAAATCCCATGAAAAGTAGGGTTGCCACCTTTTCAAATGTCCAAAGTGGGACATTTTTTGTACAAACGTCAGATTTTGCAAGGCAAAACATACCCACAGCCAGTACAAAGGACAGAACTTCACTTTTTTGCATACATAAATGCTTATTCTTGTAGCATTTTAGTTGCTTATTCTGTTCCTTATAACATTTAGGTGTTTCAGAAACAGAATAACTGTTTTAATGCAACTATTTCATTAAATATAGGAAATATGTTTGTCCTAATATCTCAGGACATTTGCCATTTTTTCAGTTTTTATGCAGGACACAACTGCACAAAGAGGGACTGTTCCTTGCAAAGTGGGAC
>NC_056750.1:618856604-618904104 GCF_019279795.1 Protopterus annectens | reverse complement strand
CTTCTCCGCCTACTCCATAGTCATCCCCTCCCACTCACTCCCTCTCTACCTCTTAACTCTCCTATTTTATACGGTCTTTTACTCTTCTCAACATGTACAACACTCACCATCCTCTCCTACTACTAACTCTTCTAACTATTCTTTCCACCACCTACCTAATAACCTACTATGAACAACCATTAAATCCTAATGTTAACATTCCACATAGACACACCCAAACTACCCCCCCATCTACACTCACAACACATCTTAGTCTAACATATTGCAACTCATATCTTGACTCTAAATATCACAGACTCTCACATATCAAATACCTTATTCTCAAACACACAAAATACTTGTACTTCTGTAAGCCTTCACAATTAAATCACCTCATTCATAATCTACAATTACTTGATGGGGACATCCACCCCAACCCAGGCCCAAACACTTCAACAACACCCCCTAACTCCCCACAAATCAAAAATACTCATACACCAGATGCTAAACCTACTAAATCTCTCTCAATAGCTCATCTTAACATCCGTAGCATTTGCAATAAACTTCCAGCTCTCCATGCCCTTCTAGAAGTCCAGCAATTTGACATTCTCTGTCTTACGAAACCTGGCTCAAACCCCTATAAAAGATAATGAAATCATTCCCCCTGGCTATAACATCCTAAGACAGGACCGTCTTAATAAAAAAGGTGGTGGGGTAGCCATTCTATTTAAAACTGGACTGGATGTGAAGAAATCAGCCCAAACCCCTCCATATGACTCTAACGCTGAACTTCTTATTTCAAAAATCTCCTTAACCCACACAAAACTATTAATATTATCT
Source organism: Protopterus annectens (assembly GCF_019279795.1). Classification (NCBI taxonomy): domain Eukaryota; kingdom Metazoa; phylum Chordata; order Ceratodontiformes; family Protopteridae; genus Protopterus; species Protopterus annectens. Next base: position 618,903,285 of record NC_056750.1, on the reverse strand, counting down.
GCACCTATCTTCCACCAGGCAACAACCCCCTTATTAGAAAACCTACTTAACTGGTTTCTACTAATCTTCCTCAAGAAACCATAGTCCTAGGTGACTTCAATATTGATTGGAATGCTTGCAATCAAGCTAATCCATCCACCCTTATCAACCTGCACGGATTCCACCAAACCATCAACTCTACAACCAGAACTAATAAGAGCAATAATAAAGATACCATACTCGACTGGATCCTTACAAATAGTCCCCAACAAAAGTATTCAACAGGTACCCTCCCAGATGACCTTAGTGACCACTCTCTCACATACATCATTAGGCACAAAACTCAGCTAAAACAACCTCCACTAATTCGACTATGTCGCAGCAAAAAACACTTTGACCCTCAAGAGTTTCAAAATGACCTTACCCTGGTCAACTGGTCTCCTCTTAAAACTCTCCCTATCGGCAGCTGTTAACCTCTTTAATAAAACCTTTCTTTCTATTCTAGACCAACATGCACCTATGCGATCTATCCATGAAATATAAAACAGCCCAATGGCTTACAACCAACACAAAACAGCTGATCCTTAATAGAAATAAGGCATGGTCTCAGTGGCGAACCTCCAAAGACCCCATTGACCACCTTAACTTCAAACAAAAAAGGAACATGACAAAGTCAGCTATCATTAAAGATAAAAGAACTTTTACTTCCGCCTACAGCAATCATCCCACCATCATCCACACAAATTTTGGAAATCTATTAACACACTTCTGTCCCCGGTAAAGTTGAAACTCCAAATCCACTTGGCTCCTGCCCTGACTCTCCCTTACAAACAGCTAATGCTTTTAATAACTTCTTTACATCTACTATACTTAATCTGGCCAATCAACAAACCCCTGACCCCACTTTATTAGGTAGCCCAAGCTACACTCCTCCACGTATGCAACTTAAACCCATACCTACCTCCTATATTCTGAATCTACTTCAAAACTTAAAGCCTCTACCCCTTCAGCTGACAAACTCCCAGCTGAATATCTCCAGCTAGGTGCCAAAGCGGTTGCCTACCCAATCTCTCTACTAATAAACAGAACCATAACCGAAAATACTATACCTTCCCTATGGAAAATCTCACACATCATCCCCCTCTTTAAAGGAGGCGACTCATTTGAATACTCTAACTACCGCCCTATAGCACTGCTATCTCCTATTGCAAAAATAATGGAGAAATGCATCCACAAACAGTTACTTAATCACCTCCTTTCTAACAATCTCCTCGCTAACTGCCAACATGGCTTCCCTTACCACAGTACTACCACAGCCTTAATATCCTTCACTGACTCCATTAATATTAACCGTAATAGCAATCTTCTCTCATCAGCATTCTTTGCAGACCTTTCTAAAGCCTTTGATATGGTGAATCACCAACTCCTTCTTCATCGCTTAAAATCACTCTCTCTTGACACCCCTGCCTTAACTTGGTTCACTTCCTACCTTCAAAACTGTAAACAGGCTGTTTTATGGAACAACAATCTCTCTGAACTTCTCCCCACCACCTTAGGGGTCCCTCAAGGCTCCATCTTAGGTCCTTTTTTATTTTCCATCTTCATTAATGACTTGTATCTTGCCACACCCCTAACTACTTGCATTCAGTATGCTGACGACACCACCATCATTTGCTCTGCCACAAACCAAGCTGACCTTCACTACCTTACCCAAAAGACATTCACTACTATTGAGCAATGGTTCTCTAACCACTGTCTCCTCTTAAACCCTAAAAAAACTAAACTCCTCCTCTTCTCACCTACACACCTATCTCCCCCTATTAATTTCACAATTACTTCTAACAATGGCACCCTTATATCTCCTGACCAAACAACCAAACTATTGGGTATTACTATTGACAATCTACTAAAATTTGATTTTCACATTAACTCCTGCATTAAAGCAACTAATAGAAAACTAGGTTCTCTCTATAGAATCAGAACTTTCCTCACTACTGAAGCAAGAACTACCATAGCAAGAACACATCTCATCTCCACTTTATTATATGCTTCCCCCATTTATTCTAACCTATCCAAGCATAACATTAATAAGCTCACAACAGCCTACAACAACATTGCAAGGTTTGCCACTGCCTCTCCATATAAAACACATCACTGTCAGAACCTCTCTAAACTAGGATGGCTGGAATTACCCCACCTAATTCAGTACTATCAGCTTACACTTGCCCACAAAGCCCTTTACCACCCTGAAAACATACCCATGCTCTCCACCCTTATAAAACCCTACAATAACTTAAAAACCCTACGCTCTTCTAATAAACTACTGATTCAAACTTCTCATTCTAAGAATACAGCAGGTGATTCCATATTTTCAAACTCAGTTGGTAAGATCTGGAACCAACTTCCTCCAGACCTTGCAGCCCACACTTCCATTACACTATTTAAGACTAAATTGAAACTCTTTCTTACTAAACACTGGCTTTGTTCTTGCATCAATCCCAGTTGATCTAGCTCCTCTATGACCTTCTATTCTCCTCCTTCAATCCGCATAGATTCTTCCAAATATATTTCTTTAATTTATTTTCTTTTTCCTGTCAACTAAATAACAATACTTCTCTTATAACTCAAAACTTAATTCTTCTCTCCCTTCTCTTACCACTTCTGTACTTAAATAATTACCTTGTCTTTCTATCCCCTTCTTTATAAACTTCCTGAAATTGTTGCTACTGCCTTTCTTACTTGTGACTTATATGCATACTTGACTTATAACCATTGTGATATTTTTGTATGTACTGTTTTTGTGACCATGTAGTAGATAGTGGAGCTTTTCTCCTCGGGCCTCCACTGAAAATGGACTTGTATCCAGCTGGACTAGCCCGGTTAACAAATGTAAAATAAAATAAAAATAAAAATAAATAATGAAAGGACTTAATTCCAGTAATAAAATCAGGAATGTTTATATGTCATCTTAAAGATTTAATAAAACAAAGGTTCTAATAAATGGATAGCTAAGTAAAGAAATAGAAATGGGTAATGAGGTAAGACAAAGATGCCCTATGAGTTGTATTTTATTTGCTTTAGTTATGAATGTGGTTGTTAGGGAAGTAAATACTAAAGTAATGTCAAATACATTATGCATAAAGATGTTAGGATACTGGTATTAATGGCATATGCAGATGATTTTAATAGCTAAAATAGTTTAGGGATGAGAGAAGAGATAATTTTATGTAGAGGATTGTTTGAAAGAAATAGGTTTGATGTTAAGCAAAGACAAAAAACAAAGGAATGGGACAGACAGAAATAACAGCATATTCAATTTACAACAAAAGATCTTAATGTGTTGCGTATAAATTCTGGTAAAAATGCATGTAACACACAATAGGAAATATTATTAAAAGAAGTAAAAGGAATGTGTTTGTTATGTAAACCGTATAGTGTGGTATACAATAAAAAAGTTAGTTTGATAAACCCAGCATTAATGGGTACAATTGTTTATTTATCAATTGTATTTATGATTCCAATGAAGCATGAGAAACATTTATTAAAGATAATGTTCTCATTTTATTTGAGATTCTAGACTGGATCCAGTCAAAGGGAGATTATTATACATGGATAGAAAGGAAGGAGGTTAAGGACTATTAAACCAAGTAGTTTATGCCGCATCTTTGAATTTAAGTATTGAAATGGATAAATGATAAAAATGAAAAAAAAGTTAGTTTCTAATATGTTTAAAAATAAGTAGGAAGAACATTGCAAAAATAAAAATCAATGAAAGAATAAAGAAAAGTTGTTATGAGAGATTAGATAATTATCGGCAAACACAACTATGGAATATAAAGACTAATGAAATAGAGGATAATAGAAATACCTGGTATAAACATATAATGAGACAATATTATTGTACCAATCCATGGGAAAATCTATCACAGGAAAAGATTAAAGCAGTCAGAGAAAGAAATGAATGATGTACTAAGAAAGTGGAATCTCAAGACTTCTTATGGAGATTAGGAATAATAAATCTCTAGTTAAAAGTAACATGCCATACAAAAAGAAGGTTTATCTTTACAACGTTGCAAATAACATGCACAACTCATCATCTATCCAACTCTAAAGGTCAGAAATTGCACTTTCAAATGCTGAAAAAAATGAAAGTGCTAAACAATGAATTCAACTTTCCTGGTATGTTGAATGTTTTCGAAACACCAGACATTTCCAAATGTCTCCAAACACCATTATGCAGGGGGGCAAGCCCACCTGCACTCACCATGTGGGAGCTGCACCCCACACCCCCTGCTAATTTAATATTCTAACTCTCAGATTACACTACAGTGAGGGAAGGGGTACATGTTCCAGTCCCCACTGTAGTCCAATCTCCACTCAGAATGCCGAATCTACATGACCAAATGCACACTGGCATTCACTCATTTGTGATTTCAGCAATTCATAGTTCATTATTAGGAACTTTTGAAATTGTACTTTCACACATCTGGCCATCGCAGATGTGCACTTCAACCTTAAGAAGGTAAACCCCTCAAAAAATGTGAAAGAATCTGTATATATTGTGGTGAAGAAGAAACCACTCAGCATATTTTCTTGGGATATAAGAGAGCAAAAAAATTCTGGGATAAATGATGTGATGGAATTTTCTTTCAATGTTTCAGACACAGAAATGATATAAATATGGAAATGATTGAATACAGATAATATAAGTTTGTCTTTTCGGCTTTTTTCGGTTAGGGGTCGCCACAGCGGAACTCTGGTCCGCTAATGATTGGCAGTAGATTTTTATGGTGCCAAGTTGCCAGCCCGACGCCCAACCTTCAGCGAAGGCACGCCCATTCACGCATGTCTTTCAGAGGCCACTCGTCCACGGGGAGAACATGCAGACTCCACACAGAAGGCACTCCAGTCAAGAATCAAACAGGAGAACCTCTTGCTGTGAGGCAACAATGCTACCGCTGCACCACCGCGGCACAATATATAAAAATATAAGTAAAGAACTAAAAATAAGAATAGCTAAAAAGTTTTATTTAATATGAATAATATGGAATGAGAGAATGAATGAAATTGTGTTTAATGGAAAATAGTTATTGTCAACAATTTTGAAAAAGATTAGATGGTTGTGGAAAAAGGAGTGGGGGGCTGATTTAAATAATGATGTATAAATATGGATAAGGATGAATAATTCCTATGTACAAATAGGGATGTGCATATAAATATTTAATTTTGTAAATACGTAAATTTTGTAGATAAGTTGTTATATAAATATAACTGTTTTGTAAATAAAATGTAAACAAAAGACCCCTAGTTTTTGTGAGGAGATAACTAGGTGGCACCAGAGGGCTGTTACTGGTAAACACTGAATCTAATAAGGAGGCTATGAATGGAAATTATCTGGAGAAGGATACAAAAATGTAATTCAGATGGAAAAAAAGTTGTTTTGAAGGCAAATATTGTGACATCAGGGGGTCTGTATGACTCTGTTTTACAAAACATGATGGAAGAAGCGGAACCAGAAGAATCTGAGACCATGCAGTGGAGTGTGGTAATGGACAAAATATTTAACAGTAAGATGACTGAAAGACTGAAGGATGCTGTAAATGGTGGTGTGGATACAGATTGGGCATGTCTGGCCAGTGGACTAACTGAATTTAAGAGCATGCTCTGTGCTGGGCTTCAGGAAGATGGAACAGAGAGTAGTAAACAGAGAAAGACTGACAGCAATGTTTCTAAAGTAAAGATTTATGCAGTAGCAGTAGCCAGGTACAGTCAAAGATGCCAGAAGGAAAAGGATCTGCAGATGCAGAGGACACAGACTGAAGCTATTGACAGCTGGATGAAAAGGCCTGTTGTGTGGGTGAAAACAAAGTATGCACTGCAAATAAACAGGTACTGTGTTTTAGACAATGCTGTTATGTCCTTAGGCTTCAGTTTATCTGACATTAGGGCATTAATACATATAAGAATTTAACTTTTTTTGTGAAATAACTTTTGAGACATTTGCATTAGCAGATAAATGTGTTAATGAATGTGAAAGGAGAAATAACATATCTCCTTGAAAGGACTATATTTATCAAAATTTAAATGTACAGTTAAAAAAGAAACTGTTGTTGCAATTTAGAACAACTAGAGAATGAATTAAAATGTTTTTTTTCTAAGATAATTTCAGGATGTGCATGCTTTTGAAAAATTGTGGATGACAGAAAAGTATGGACTGAGGATGGAAAGTTTAAGTAACTTAAAAAATAGAAAATAAGTTATATCATGTGCTTAATTTGATAATAATAAATGGGGGGGGGGTTGTTAAGTAGTGGGGAAAGCCAAAAGCATGTTCTTCCTGTAGGAATGAATCACATTTAATCCAGGATTGTACAAAAAGAAGGTGGGGGCAGTGTGGGGAGTTTGGATATTCTAGAAAAACTGTAAACCATATTGTAGGAAATGTGGAAGCAAAGATCAATTTTCATTTGATTGTCCACAAATTAATAAAGACAGACAAAGTAAGGAAATGCGGGGGAAGAACAAGTTTTTATGCAAGAAAGGGTGGGGTGATTGATGAAAGCATGGGTTGGGGGTAGGGTTGAGGGTGAGGAATTATAAGATAAAATAAATGATGCACTAGATGAAGTCCACAAACTAATAAATGAAAAAGCAACACAGAGCTGGAAAATAGGTCTGTGGTATTAGAAACATGAGAAGAAGAAGATGTTAGCTTTGAGTTATAAAAGGCAGAATGTTCTAGTATGTGTCAGAAGTTCCAGCATGTTCCTAATAATGCCATAATGAATAGAAAGAAAGGGAGTTATAAATATTGCGGGGAGTAGTCACACTTAAGAATGCAGTAAAAGATGATGTGGAGATTGTTGGGAAAGTGGTCCCTCTACAACAAAATTATAAGCCTTATTGTATGAAATGTGAGAGTGATGCACACTTTTGGTTTGACTGCCTTTTTAATGGAAAAGGGGAAATATGGAGATTGATGAGCAGCAGCAAATGAAGACATTGAAGTTAGAGCAAAAGGCAGAAGGTAAAAATAATGTAAGTAAAAAGGATAAGGTGAAATAGAAGGACCAAAGGATATAAGGTTAGAAAGTGAAGAGATTATAGTAGGACGGGAACAAGGCATAAGAAAAGATGAAGGAAATGAGGTTAGAATGGGAAACATGGGAGTTTTGGAATTGAAGAGAAGGAAGAGAGGAAGGGAAGTTCTGAGACATAAAAACAAGTTATTAAATCAATATGAGGATGGATAAGAAAAAAAAAGAAACAGGAAAACAAACAATGGGATAAAAAGAGATGCAAAGAAGGTAAATGGTTACTATTAGTGTTGTGTCATTAAATGTAAATAGTATGATGACTGGTGTAAGAAAAATGATTGTGTATGAATGGTGTAAAAGAATGGATGCAGGCATAATCTGCTTATTAGATGCAAGATACGTGGAATCAAAGAAAAGAAGAGCTTGAAATGATATGGGGAAAGAAAGTTATTTGGACAAAAGGGAAGCATATGCGTTCAAAGATTGTACCTTTGGTAAAAAATGAAGAAGTGATGATGTGGGATAAAATAGCTGTAGTTGTAGATGAAGTACTAATATGTGTTATAAGAATTAAACAAAAGATACGACTCTGATGTATGCATATACCAATGAAGGTGAAAAGAAAGAATTATTTGAAGCGCTACAGACATGTGATAATTTATATGTCTATTAACTTCGTAGGTATTTTAACTGTAACTTAAAGAAAAAAGGGTGAGATGGGACAAGATATAAAATGAAGGAAATAATGAAACATGGTAGGCAGCTTTCAGACAATATTTAAATGTATGGGATACTCCATACCCCATTTAGGCAATTTTCTTAGATAACAGGATTTCAAGTCTTTCATATATCCTTAGTGGGATAGAGAATAAATTATTCTACTAGAGTTCTAAATTCCTTATGTTGAAGGAATGGTAGGCAGTCATATGCAGAATATGGTATAACTCCAACAACATGACTGAAAATAAGAGCTTGCTATGGGAAACTTGATTTCACCAATGTATTTTGTTCTGGACTGAACTAATATATAAAGCCAGTTTTACTTTTTACTCTGAATGCAAGCAGCAGTCTGAGTAGATGGCTCCTTTCTCATGGTGGTAATATTAGCAACAGAGATGTATCAGTGGATAGATATGATTACCAAAAAGGTTTAAAAAATGTTTTTATCTAGGATCAACAAATAAGTCAAATGGAATGCTTTCTGAAAATATACATTTATTGACTGAGTAAGTGCTCTGGTCAAGAGACCCTTTAAGGCACAGTCCTGGGCAGCTGGCAAAAAGACAGCAATGTACAATGAAGCTAACAGACAAATAGTAAAATAACTCTAGAATTGCAATTTACTTTGGCAACAACTTACATGGGTATAAGCAGACTATACAGTAGTAATAATAACAAATCAGTGAAATAAAATGTTCACCCAAAAGGGATAAAATGAGCTGTAAAGGTAGGGTCTATTAGGTTAGATAAAGAGATATGTCATAAGGACTGAGGAGAGAATGTGCTGTGTAAGGCAGAATACATTTGCATTGAGAAGTACAGAAATAATGTGCAAGGACAAGGCATAAGTTTGGAGTAAGTACGTCAGAGAGGAGACAGAGCGGACTGAGAGCTTTGGAGGCAAGTGTAGAGAGGAAGGCTGGAGAAAGTAAGATCAAGGTAGAGTGAGAATGACTGTGAAAATAAGTTGGAATAAAGTGACAGGGTATAGCTGTGGGAAAGGTAGTAGGTTTATGGAATAAAGTGACAGGGTATAGCTGTGGGAAAGGTAGTAAGTTTGTGGGTCAATAACTACACAGAATGGAGAGGGACACTGAGCTGTATGAGCAATAAGCCTGTTAGAATAGTAAAGGCTGAACATCTGGAAGATTTATTTTTTATTTATTTATTTAACATTTTGTTTACTGGGAAAGTCTGACTTGGAACGAGTCAGTTTTCAGCAAAGGCCCAGTGGGAAATGCTCCAGATACATGCCTTTGTAGTGTGGGAGGAAACCGGAACACCTGGAGGAAACTAATATGAATGCAGGGAGGATATGCAGACTCCTTACAGAAGGAACCCAAGCCGAGAATCAAACCGAAGAAATTCTTGCTGTGAGATGACAATGTTAACCACTACACCACTGCGCCATTTTATTTTTATTTTTATTTTTTTTTTATTTTACATTTGTTGACCGGGCTAGTCTAACTGGATGTATGTCCTTTTTCAGTAGAGGCCTGGGGAGAAAAGCTCCAGGTTATTATACATAGAACATACATAGTTCATAATAACAGGCTGTATAAGGTTATGATAAGCAAAGAAACAATAAGCATGAGTAGCAATTATGAAAAAACAAAATAGTCAAATTTTTTTTTTTTTTTTTTTTTTTTGTAGAGTAAAATATTATGAAGGTGATGAAATATAAAGGAAATGATACAGAGAGATAGCTGTGAAGTAAAGATAGGACAGATATCAAAGATAGAATAGGATGACTAGAGGAGTCCATAGTTTTCTAACAGCTTTAAAAGTTGTTTTAAGAAGGAGTGGTGAGGGAAAAATACCTAAGAAGAGAGGAGAGAAAGTTAAGATGAGTGAGTGCTGTTCACGGGCTAAGTTCCATGTCTTAATGTATAGTTGTGGAACTTAGGAAAACAAGCTATTGGGGAGTTGGGTAGAGAAGGGGAGAGGGAAGGTGAGATCGGAGATAGATGAGCAGGCTAGTCTGGGTTTCTACAGGGGTAGAGCCAATTATTATTGAGGTAGTTGGGTAGAGAAGGGGAGAGGAAAAGAGAGCTAGGAGACAGATGAGCAGGCTAGTCTGGGTTTATACATGGACAGAGCCATTTATTATTAAGGTACAGTTTGATATTTTTCTTGAAGAGAGGAGGAGAAGTCAGGGATGTAATATCAGCGGGTAGATTGTTCCAGTGTTTCCCAACAGAGTTGGAGAATAAGCAATCTCCAGCAGAGTTATTGGGTATAGTCCTTTTTATCAGTAGTTTATTAGAGGAGCGTAGATGTTTCAGGTTGTAGTACGGGGTAATGAGGCCAGTGAGTATAGGAGTTTTGGTAGGTTGGTACAGGGTTTTGTGGGTTATAATAAGTTGTTGTAGTTTGATCTGATTAGGAAGTTCAAGCCAGTCAAGTTGTTTTAGGTTAGTGCAGTGATGGGTCCTAAAAGGAGATCCGGTTGCAAATCTAGCTATGTTTTTGTAGGATGTAGCTAGTATATTTAGGTTTTTTTTGACAGGTTGGTGTAGATGGGACATGCATAGAGTAGAGTAGAGATTAGATGGGTCTTGGCTAGGGTGATTCTTGTAGCTGGGGTAAGAAATGGTTTTATTCTATATAGGGTTCCTATTTTTTTGTTCACAGTTTTTATAGTAGAGTTAATGTGATTTTCAAAATTGAGTTTATTGTCAATTGTAATACCAAGTAGTTTTCTGGAGGTATCTGGAGTGATACTGATATTATTGTTGGAGGTAAGAGAGAACTGTAGGGGGGGTTGGGTTGCGTGTTGGTGAGAGAAGAGTAGAAGTTTTGTTTTCTTTGGGTTGAGTAGCAGGCAGCGTTGTGAGAACCATTGTTCAACTGTGTTAAAGGCTTTTTGTGTAATGGACTGAAGTTCAGCCTGAGAGGTAGCTGTGCATATAATAGTGGAGTCATCTGCATATTGGATGCATATAGAGAAAGGGATAGCAGTTTGGAGGTCATTGATGAAGATGGAAAAAAGAAGAGGACCTAAGATTGAGCCTTGTGGGACACCTAGGGAAATAGGAAGGTGGTCAGATAGTGAGTTTTTCCAGATTACAGCTTGTTGACGGTTTTCGAGGTAAGATTTAAACCACGTTATACTATTAGGATCAAGTGAGAGAGACTTGAGAATATGTAGAAGCATTTTGTGGTTCACCATGTCAAAGGCTTTGGATAAGTCAATAAATAGAGCAGAAGAAAGGCTGTTTGAATTGCAGTTAGTTTTAATGGTGTTTGTGAAGGAAAGCAGAGCAGTAGTGGTACTGTGGGATGGTCTAAAGCCATGTTGACAGTCAGCAAGTAGGTTGTTATGGATAAGATGGTTTAGGACAGTCAAAACAATGAGATTAGAAGGAATCTATGATGCACTTCTTTGGTGCTTTCATAAAATATTTGAGGGAGGTAGTAGCCTCTCTGTCTGTAAGATTTTGTTCTAGTATTCTGGTACAGTTTTGGAGAAAGCTCTCTCAGTAGTGGACAGGGTATATAGTGGTATAATAAGGAGGTTTGTATCTGAGTTTCTATGGGAGTAAGACTGAGTCCCATGAAATAAATGGTTTTTAATTGGGGGCAGTAGCTTTCATTTAATACTTTAAGGGTAAGTGTGCTTTATAAGAAAGATGTTCTCAAGTCATCAGGGAGCCAATTGTATTTTTAATTTTAGGTAGTGATGTTCCCAGGATGGACTGAGGTGTCCAGAATGCAATGTCTTATTCTCTGTCATTTGGAGGAGTGATGTATTTTGAGGGGAATGCAGTGCATTAAGTAGAAATGCATATTCTAGATGTTGTGTGCTACTATGAGCTGAGATTAAACCTTTTACACTTGGATTTGAATGTACATAGTAAAAGAAAGTGTTGGACTTGCTAAAAGTCCTACGTATTTATGATTGGTGATAAAGGGTAATGGATGCAAGCTTTCTTTCTGATCACTTAACCCTATTGTTTGAAGACGCTAAAGAATGATGGGAAAATAGGTTCCACATTTTGGAGATGGAAGGTTAAGTGGCACAGTACTATTTTCAGCGTAATATTAAAGGATATTCTCAGACCTACAGTAGGAAAATTCTATTTTCTCATCCATTTTGCAGTCATCTTTATAGGACAAATCTATATATTAACATATATTAGTGTTGCTGTTAGTATACATCAGGCAAACAGTATCATGGAATAGTGTTATATTCATTATAATATGTGGGGCACTAAACAGTACTACTGACAGTGCAATATTATAATATACTGTTAGACCTGTTCTGTGAAATCTTTTATTTCCTCATACATTCTGCATTCATCTTTATTGCACAAAGCAGTGTGTTGCATAAGACAGTGCTACTGTTAGTGAGTATTGAGCAAACAGTAGCATTCTGTACTTTTCATTATGGTCACATAATTGTATATTATTATCTGCTTTTAAAGATTGACAGCTTGCTGCTGTTGCTGTATCTTAGTTTGCCACAGTCTAAATCATATGTTAATTATGTTGATCAGGGTATGTCTAAAACTCCTGTTTGGTTGCACTGCTGTAGAATAAAAAGTTTTGGTAACAATGTACTGCTAATTGGAACCACTTCTCCATAAAATTCAGGAAAATTACAAAATATTCACTTTCAGGAAAATAAATGGTAAAACATCTTAAAGACGTGTACACGTGCTGCTTTTTCCAATACAAAGGGTAAATAGTGTGCAGCACACTAAACCCTCAGTACTCCAATTAAGTAGTAGGATTTGCAAACTCACAAGAGCAAAGCATCACCATTAAAATATGTAAGTCTTAATCCCCTCTAATTGGATTATAAAGTAAGGCTTTACCACTAATAGTCTTAAATATAACTTATAACTATAGCAGTGTCAGTGGAACAACAGGTAGCATGCTTTCCTTTGGTGCAGAAGACTGTGGGTTCTTTTCCCACACCAGATAAGTCTGTTGTTGACACTGCAGTGCAGCATACAGGGGGTCTGCACTCCTGAGTGTGTTGTCCTTCAAATAAGATGTTAAACTGAGGTCTATTCTGTTTGAATTGGTGGTAGCTCAGGTGGATGTAAAAGATCCCACAACACCTATTCTACATTTTACTTTCTGATGGCACCATTTGCTTCTTAATTTTTTCATCTCTTATAATTTCCCATGGTTTTACATAGTAATGTTTTATCATTAAATTCTTGTACCATACTTTTCTATCTTTTTTATCATCAAGTTTTATTTTCCACAAAATATTTTTATGGTAACATTTTATTTCTTCATTTATATACTCTTTTCTCTTTTACTCTTTTTTAATATACCCCCAAATTTATTGTGTTTATTTATACAGTTTTACTACTAATCTCTCATCTTTTTCATTTACCCACTTTGCTGCTTTGTACAGATTTAATGAGGCAGCATATACCACTGGGTTAATTAACCCTAAACCTCCTTCCTCTTTATTTACATACAAAACTCCTCTTTTTACTGGGTTTAGTCTAGAGCTGTATGTCAATAAAAAAATATCTGCAGTAATTCCTTTTCAAATACTGTTGGTAACATAAATACACTTGCTAAGTATGATACATTTTCCCATCAATACTAAATTTATAAAATAAGCCTTTTTTTTGAATGATACTTTATATGTTCTCCAGAAAAAATCAGGTTTGTATTATTTCTTTAATTGCTTTTCCATTGAATTCTACTTGCTTCTTTATTCCCAAATGTTATACCTAACACAGAAATTTCATTTATTGTGAAATATATACCCTTTATCTTTACTACATCACCTAAACCTTTACTTTTCTCTTTATTTAAAGCCATCCCTGTTACCTCTAGATACTCATTTGTGCAAATTATTACTTCTTTTATCCACATTTGATTTGCAATTATTATAATGTCATATGCATATGTTAACAGAACTGGAATTCTTAACCCTTTAGGTGTTATATACCCTGTCCCCTTCATTTTGCAATTTATTTCACATACTATCACATTTATAACTAATGCAAAGAGTATACAACTCATTGGTCATCCCTGCCTTATGTCACTCTTCATATGCACCTCTTGGCTTAACCAGCCATTTACAAGTATTTTTACTTTATTATTACTATACGCTGGCATACATAATTTCCTAACTGTCTCACTTTTATTATATTATTTCATTATTACTCATAAGATTTCATGCCCAAGTGCATCAACTGATTTTGCAAAGTCTCCTATCGTGATTTCTGCTTCTTCTTTTCTATTCATGATATCATTCACAATTTCTCTATCATTAATAGTTCTCAACAATCCTCCCCCTTTTTATATACTATTTTCCATAATATTTTCATTTTAATTTCAAATCTCTTTTGCATTATTTTCATAAACATCTTATAATCATTAATATCCAGTACTATTCATCTTCATTTTATGTTACCTATCTTCCGTATTCCATATGAATTTAAGTAATCCACAGAATAATTCTTTATACATAAAACCTTCATTTAACAATCCATTCAAAATCTTTAAAAATCATTTTTTTTGCCACTCTCTTAAATTTTTATACATTTCATACCCAATTCCATCTGGTCCTGCAACAGAATCTATATTTAGTTGTGTTACAACTTTATCTAGCTCTTTAAAGAAATCTCCTTTTCCAATTCTTTATTCTCTTTTTCTGTTAACTTTTTTTGCGTTCCATTTTTTTTAGCTACCATCTTTTTTAAAACATTTTTATACATATTGAACTTCACTATTCATAATCTCTTCGTAAGTTTTTTCTATTTTCCTTTTACATGTTTTTATTTCTCTCATTACACTATCATCTTCCTTTACTAATCTTCTTAAGTAACTCAATACTTCTGTTTTACCTTGTAAAAATATCTTTGCTTATACAGCAATTTGTGCATTTTTTTCTTGATTTCTTTCATATAATTCTTTTCCTTTGTCAAAGTACCTTCTATAATTATGTTCTAAATCTTCCAATGCATCATTATATGTTCTTTTATATTTTATTGCTCTTCTTTTCTCATATCATATTGCACTGTAAAAAAAAAAATTTTTAATATTTTTTCTTAAATATCATTCACCATTCAGGCCAATTTTTATAACATGTTCTCACAGTAATATGATATTTCTGTAACTGTATTACTAATCTCTTTCCTTCTTCATTCCATGCTTTTTTTATTTATCCTTTTTATCCATTTGCCTATTTCTATATATTCCTTGTTTCCTTTATCTCTAGCCATATTGGAAGAGGGCCAGCAATTCCTGTTTCAACTACCTACCTTCTCCTATAACTAAAATTTCTGATACTAGAAAATAATCTAGTTCAATTCCATATATATCCTTATTGTAAATCCATTATTTTTTGTCCCAGTGTTTAACTTACATCTTATACCTTCTAACATCTTTCATATATAATTTTCTTTCTTTTCATGCTTGCCTCTTAAATCACAATTAAATTCTCCTGTTATTATAATATTTGTATTTATCACTATGTAGTCTACACTCTGATGAAATAAGCGTCCCCTTTTTTATTAGTATAAGCATATACTGTTATAATTCTGTTATAATTCTGCATACTTATTTCCATTTTAAATCTACAATGGTTAATCTTACCATTTTTGCTAATATTGTATTTCTACAGAATATGGCTATTCCAGAACATCTCTCATTCCCAAATTTCAGAGTATCTTTCTTTCCCATCTGTTTGTAATATTTAATTTGTTAAAAATATTGTGTCTTCTAATATAATTTCATTTACACCACATGTATTACACCACTCCAAAATCCCTATTCTTCTTACTATATACCTTATACTATTCACATTTACAGAAATCACTCTAAAATTTTCACCTTCCCTTTTTCTTAGATTCATGGTTTTATAAGTTCATAACTAATCGCTAGACTAGCTTTATTAATAGGCCATTCTAACATTCTAAGCTTAGCCAATTTCCCTCCCAAAGGTGAGAATCTGGCATTGTATCTTGTATCTGTGAACCAAGCACCTTAACCATTATACCATCTCCCAATCATCAGATGTGTGTTTTCTTTTTCATCTATTTCTTTTAGTTTTCTTTTGTAGTTATCCCTTCAAAGTTTCTTTTTCTGTCTTTTATCCTTTTACCAATAGAATTATTTGTTTTCTGTTACTACATCTCTTCTTCTATGCCCACTTTACTAATATTTTCTCATCTAATTTTCTTCAATTTCTACTACTTCTAAAATTTCTTCACTCTGTTTATTTTCTTTTCTTTCTTTTTTCTCCCTACTCTTATTTTCATTTTTGCAATACATCCATGTGTCCACTTTTGTAACATTTATAATATTTCAATTCACATTTTTTGCATCATCTTATTTCTCCACAAATATAATGTTTTATTTTGTCACAGTTACTTATCTACTGTCTTTCTTTTCCACAAAAAAAAAAAAACAACAAAAAAAATGTTTTGAGTTGTCCCCATTATTTTATGACACCCTTCTTCCCCTCCACATTTATTATGCTTGGTATAGGTATATTTTTTCTGTTTCTATTTTTAACACAATATTATAATCCCAGCCATCAGTCCATAAACCCCTTTTGTCATAATCATTTGCAATATCCAGTGTTTCTTTATATAAAGTTTTTAAATGTCATTTCAAAGTCTCTCTTTCTACCTCTGTTCAAAATTGTAGATGAATTTTTTTTGTTACCATGTTAAATGCTTTTATCAATTAAAGATTCCATCGATTATAGTCTTTCTTTTTTTTCTCTCCAAGAAACTTTTCCATTAAAAGAACAGTTTTAAATATGCTGTTACAAAATGTCTCTTTGTTAATAAGAATAAATGCTCTGACCTCTTGTGCATTTACAGCCAAAGAGCCATTAAATTGTCCCACACTTCATTCCTGTCCATTTCTTTGTCTTCTTTACTTTGAATACTTGCCTTATACTTCCATTTTTCATTTTCTTCTGCCTTCTTTTCTGCTACCCCCTTTTGCCTTCTTTTACTTTTTCTGCATATGTTTTCTTTTTTATCTAGCCACTATTCTTCATGATTGTCTTCACATCCTCCTTTTGTATTTTCTTTTTGCGAATCTCGTCATGCTTGAGTGGGAGGAGGTATTTGTCATGCCTAGTGAATACTTTAAGCATATTGCTTTATACATACGCTTTTAGATGATCTTTTCATTATTTGGAAGGGGCCTGCAGAAGATATACCTAGCTTCATTTCTTACCTAAACAGTACTACAAGTTTTTTAAGGTTCACTTACAAAGTGGAGAAACTAGGGATACCTTATTTGGACACATTCATTAGTAACACTAATGAAGGATTTCAGTCCAAAATCTACAGGAAATCCACTTTTTCTAATGATTATATACAATTTGGTAGTTGTCATCCTCCCCACATCTTCAGAAATGTACTCAAGGGGCAATGCATTCGTGTTGCCAGAATGTGTTCCACCAGACAGGACATGGAAGATCAGATGAGGACAGTAGCCGAGATGTTTTTGGCCAGAGGTTACCCTGCGGTTATGGTGGAGGATGTTACAAAATATGTGATCAGATCATGGGGGGACAGATTTGTTCCACTATTGGGTAGTACATTTGTTGATAAGAACACCCACAAGGAAGTTATAAGAAACAGTAGGAATGTGTGTGTCATCATGTTTAACCCGTACTCCAATTTGGTTAAGGAGATTTTGAAAAGGCATTGGGATGTTTTTTCGAGTTCTGATGATATTGCTACGGTGTTAGGTGACCATCCTGTTAGTGTATTCAAAACCTCGGTTAACCTCAAGAGAATCATTGAAGGTGGAAAGAAAAAAGAGGTTAGGAGTAACAAAGATGACTATACCAGAAAATGTGGTAGCTGTAAGTATTGTCAGTACATTAATGTTAATAGGATTACAAAATTGGGTAACAACAATAGAACTACATGCTATGGTAAAAAAGGGAATTGTAACACTATGCGGGTGGTTTATTTGGCTTCCTGTTCTTGTTGCCAAGCTTACTATATTGGTAAGACTGAAAGGAAGCTAAAAACTCATATATATGGACATTTATACAAAATCAAAAAAGTAGACATGAAAAATGCACTAAGTAAGCATATTAGTGAAAAAGGACCTCACCATTGTTTCACTTTTAAAATTATTGACCAAATTGGGGTGAGTGAACATGGGGGTAATTGGAAGGTAGGACTGTCATGTTTAGAGACTAAATGGCAGATATTGTGTGATGCTACCTCTTGGCCAGGCTTAAATGAGAGTATTAGTATAAAACCCTTCCTCCTTTTGGATCGGGGTTAAATACATAATTGTAACTGTCTTTTTTGGGGCCGTCTACAACAGCATTTTGTGCTTTACAGCTTACCATACACAATATTTTAATAAATATTTTATCATGTAAATTTTTGTTACATTTAGCTACATTTTTTGTTCAAACATGTCATTCCAAGTACATATTTATTAGAAATATATATATATACATATATAACTATATATATTCTTGTTTATTAAGTATATATTTATTAGTATTTTTTCACCTTAGTATTTTTTCATCTCAACTATTTATTCATAATAGATAATTACATTTTAATAAGTATTATATCTGTTTTTTGAGTGTATGAGATTTTTAAAGATTTTTTAAGATAAGATTTTTAAGACTATAACTTTAATTAAGTATATTAATTGTTTTTTGGCGCCAAATCCGCTATATATATGTATCTTGTTCATTGCATTCATTGGTTCTGAAGAAGTCTGCTTTGTGTGGATGAAAGCGCTTAACCTGTGATTCCTGTGACTGTAATAAACCTGTGTTTACCCTGATCGAGGTGTGGATTATTGGATTTATTGGATTTATTGTATCTTGTGGAAGGTAGTATCCTTGCTCGGTTCCTGCTCGAGCTACAGTGGTCTGGGTGGCCTTTACGTGTTTTGGTACTTGGATCGTCTTTATTTCTATAATATTTCAATTCACATTTTTTGCATCATCTTATTTCTCCACAAATATAATGTTTTATTTTGTCACAGTTACTTATCTACTGTCTTTCTTTTCCACAAAAAAAAAAAAAAACAACAAAAAAAATGTTTTGAGTTGTCCCCATTATTTTATGACACCCTTCTTCCCCTCCACATTTATTATGCTTGGTATAGGTATATTTTTTCTGTTTCTATTTTTAACACAATATTATAATCCCAGCCATCAGTCCTTTTGTCATAATCATTTGCAATATCCAGTGTTTCTTTATATAAAGTTTTTAAATGTCATTTCAAAGTCTCTCTTTCTACCTCTGTTCAAAATTGTAGATGAATTTTTTTTTTGTTACCATGTTAAATGCTTTTATCAAGTAAAGATTCCATCGATTATAGTCTTTCTTTTTTTTCTCCAAGAAACTTTTCCATTAAAAGAACAGTTTCAAATATGCTGTTACAAAATGTCTCTTTGTTAATAAGAATAAATGCTCTTACCTCTTGTGCATTTACAGCCAAAGAGCCATTAAATTGTCCCACACTTCATTCCTGTCCATTTCTTTGTCTTCTTTACTTTGAATCCTTGCCTTATACTTCCATTTTTCATTTTCTTCTGCCTTCTTTTCTGCTACCCCCTTTTGCCTTCTTTTACTTTTTCTGCATATGTTTTCTTTTTTATCTAGCCACTATTCTTCATGATTGTCTTCACATCCTCCTTTTGTATTTTCTTCATAATGTCCCCTAGGAAACATCTTCTTCATTTTCTGGCTCACTCTGCATCACCATTTCTTTTAGTAAATTATCCCACAACCCTCCCGACTGGAGAGTTGTAATTATACATCCAACATTTGCTGACTCACCTTTATCAGATTTCTTTGAAACACCTCCTTTGAATCTTACATACATTCTCAAGTATCAATATTTGCTTTTTCCACCATTTCTCTCACCACTCCATCATCTCTTTCTCTTTCTCCATCTGCTTCCCTGTTTCTCTGCAACAATGATAAGTAGGGTTTTTGTTGATATATACATTACATATTATTTACATGTTTACACTACTTATGTCTATTTACAAATCTCCATATATTATAAACTTCAGTTTAAGCACTCCTCCCACTCTTTTATCCACAACCAAAACATTATTTTCTCCAGAATCTTAGTCAAAGTCCATTTTCCATTATATTTAATTTCATTTAGCCTCTTGTTCCATATAGCCCATGAAACAAAAAATATTACTCTGTCCATTTTCTTCACTTCTTCCTGTTTTTGTGCACCATAATAACCAAATTCTATTATGTCCATATGTATTTGCTCAAATTTTAACAAACTTTTCACCTTATTATGTTTATATTTCTTTCCACAATTGTTAGCTTCTTCACATTTCAAAAACTCATGCTCAGTAGTCTCAACAATACTTTTACTTATATTTTTTACTTCCATTCCTTCCCACAATTCTTTGTATTTATAATATAGTATAATTTCTATCAAGGTTTTATTTTCCTTCATAATTTCTTTAATAACTTATATAAAATTAAAGATGCTGCATGTACTATTGGGTTTATTATACCCAAGCATCCTTGCTCTTCTTTCACGTATAGAATCCGTCTGTTGACTGGATTCAGTCTAGAGCCCCATACAAAGAAAATATAATCATCATTAGTTCCTTTTCATACTTAATAGGAATCATATAGATGTTAGCAACATAATCAACTTTTCCTATTACCATGGTGTTCAACAAGTGTGCTTTTTTTCTATATGAAAAATCTATATATAACTTCCAAAAAATAGTCATACTTCTTTGAGTACATAATCTCATTGTTGTTGTCTGTATCCATGCTTTCCAAATATTATTTCTAATATATCTATACATTTTTCATTGAACTCAATACCTCCTATCATACCTTAAAAAACAAATCCTTTACTTTTCTCTTTATGTATACTTAAACAATTTTAAAAATGTATACTTAATTTTTCACTTACTTTTCCCATCCATACTTTATTTTTAATAAGTAGTACAGTATCATCTGCATAATTATACATTATTGGCCATTGTACTTCCTTCATTGTTTTGTATGCACTGCTACTTGACATTTTATTAATTTCCTTCACCATTACATTCATAACCAATGAGTAAATTACACTGCTAGCTGGGTAGCCCTGCTTTATTCCACATTCTATTTTTATTTCTTCCCCAATAAAGCCATTTACATTTAGTTTCACATAGTTCCTTTCATAAACAGGTTGTATTACTTGTATTTGTTTTTGCTTACATTATATGCCTGCAAAATTCCTCATAATGATTTATATTGAATATTATCAAAGGCTTTACTCATATCCTCTATCATAACCTTTTCTTCTATATTTTTATTTATGATATCGTCAATTATTTCTCTTATTATCCATAATAACTCTTGACTTCCTTTTCCTTTTTTCTGAATACATTGTAGTATATATTATATCCATTTTTTGTAAACTTTTTGTTATTATTCTCATACAAATGTTATAATCTGTATTATTCGATGTTATACATCTAAAATGTTTTATAGCCTTTCTTAAATATAAATTTTATAACTCTTGTACATAGCTCTTTCTCTTTAATTCCAATTTCTAACCATTCATTCTTAACTTCTATTTACTAGTACTGCCAGTCATTTTCATCTCCTACGATATCTAATGGAACTGTAGTATGAAGATAAGAGGGCATGTTTTTTTTTTGACTAGAGTCACCTTTAAAAAAATCTAGAGCAGTTTGCGAAAGTACCTAGATGAGAGTTAGTTATTAAAAGTTTGGCTAAGCTTGTGGGGGGGGGGTCTATTACAATTGCTATTAATTCATGACACACTTGCTTGTTGCTACTTGTCAAAAAGGCAAGTGCTCTAACTCCCACTAGCTCAATTTTACTTAGCTATTTAGCCCTCCCATCCCAACCATATTAAACTGTATATCCCTACTAGAGCCATATTTCTAGCCCTAAAACTTCCACCTAGTTCCTAACTGGATTCATCATCCCCAACCCTAAAACTCCACTCTCTGAACCTAAAATCCACAATCACTCTCTAAGCCTAAATCTCCAACCCCCCTCTCCCTAAACCTAAATTCTTTGATTGGTCCCTGACCTCAAACTCTCTTCCCACTACTAAAACCTAAAACTCTCCTCCTCTCCCAAACCCTAGAACACCTTTCACACTCCCTAACCCTAAAACTCCCTAACCGTATAACTGCCTTCTTGCTTCCTAACCCTAAAATCCCTCCCCACTCTGTTTCTACACCTGTGCACTTACCTCATTTGAAATCAAACAATGTAATCAGGTGTGCCAGCTGCTTGTCTGAATTCAGATTTGAGTTCAAGCACAAATGGCAGCCTCTATGAGGTACACGATGCTCAAGCCCCTGCCTTTGAAAGGTAGTCTTTGTAGCAGAACTGGTTACGGGATCTGAAACCACATGACAAAAATCTACTTCTCTGATAGTTTTCTTTAAGTCTACTTTTTTTTTCTATCCTGTAGTTGACTTTGGTAGGGTCAGATTTAAACTGTACTTGAACTGTTTCTGTTTCTGGCTAGCAAGTGTGTCAGAACTCATTAATTCATCATTGTTCATGCTACAACTGTCAGTATGTTCTTTTTACTTATAACAGAATGATGAGGTTGGCTGTGCTGTTGGTGGAATGTTCTTTTGACGTTATTTGTGTTCCTACAGTTGGAATCTGTGAGGTTTCCTACTATATTTTGAACATTTTCAGGGACTTTGATGAGTGTATTTGTCTTCCAAGGTAACCAGTTCTTGGATGTGAACTGCTCTTTGCCTTTCCATTTCCTAAAGGATATGGGGAGGGGCATGCATTCACTCTCCTTGGTGCACTGTGTTCTAAGTGTTTTTTAAATTAATTTAGTCTCTGTTAGAATAGGTTAGCTTCTCCATTATTAATAGTGATCATCTCCATTTTAAATAGTCTCCATTTTGGGAGTTTGGACTGTAGTCTCTGTTGTCATGTTAGTTAAAAATCCTGAGTATTCATTTTAATGTACAGCAATATGTTTTGGTTCATTTATCAAGTGTTGCATTTAAGAAACAAACAACGTTAAGGCAGGTTTTATTGATTATCTTGTATATTATACTAATTGAATTGAGGGCTGCTAACAGTAACTTTTTGAACTGCTTAAGAGGTGTAAAGATCCTGTTTGGTATTAGGGAGTAAACATATAAGTTACTGTGATGCATGATTTTGTTTGTTTTTTAATCAAGCAGTAAAAGATCTTATGGATTCTGGCTGAAGAATTAATTAATTCTTGATTATTTCTTAAAATAATTTTGATTGAGAAGGATTTATGTTATTATAGTAGGGGGCATGATGTTATACTGTAAAAATGGAAGCCTAAGATAATCTATTTTCTCAACTGACAAATGCATTTTGACTAGATGGTGTGTGACTTTGGCCCTACCATCCATGACTTTACATCTGTAGTGTTAGGAAGCTGTTAGAGCGTATTCATGATCATAATTATATTCTTGGGGAGAAATTTTATTTATTTTATTTATTCTTTGTTGACTGGGTTAGTCCCACTAGGCGAGTGTCCTTTTTCTGGAGAGACTGAATGTCATATTAATACTGGTTAGGGAAAATTTGGCCAGGGCACTGGGGAACTTTCCCTACTTTTTTGGCCATACTTGCAAATGGCTATACGTGAGTACATGGGCACATTCCATTCTTAGCTCATTGGTGTCAGGGGGTAGGTGCACAAGATAGAGGTGTTACCAGATGGAGCAGTGGCAAACACCAGCTCTAATGTTGAAGCAAATAGTGTGGAAGACTCAGAAACCTTATTTCAGAAGCAATTATACACGTCAACAGAGATTTAAAGAGGAATGTATTGTTATAACCCTCCAATCAGAAGGTTGCAGTTTAATTTATCAAATGAAATGATTGCACAGGGTGAACAGGACAGGAGAACAGTGTTTCATGGGGAGACATAATGAATAGGATCCAAGGAGAAGAAGTTGATAATTTGAGGTAAGGGTCACTTATAAAAAGAACATATGTGGAGACTGTGGCTATTCAGAATGGGAGAGCAGAAAGAGAAGAAAATAGAAGATAACATTAAAAGAAGGTTCATTGTAATGGTTCAAAGTCAGTGGAACACTGAAATGGACAGATATAAGGTATGGGCCACAGTTACACTTCATCTGGGTATTAAGACATATGAGGTGAGAGCCTTTATTTTAATAAATAAGGAGTCATTTTGTAGCATTATTTTTGAGACTGCACAAAGTACAGAAACATTTTATGTGAATAAAAGAAAAGACAGAATGACAATCCACTGAATATATACGTAGTTAAAGACTCAAAAAACTTTTTTTCAGAAGCAATTATTCAAGTAAACAAAGATTGTTAATAATAAAATAATGTATTATTAGAATCCTCCAGTCACAAGGGTTGCAGGATGATTTATTAAATGAAATGATTGTGCTCAGACTGAACCAAAGAATAATTCTTTATGGGGGGGCATAATGGACAGGATCAAAGGAGAAGAAGCTGATAATATTTTGAAGGACAGGTCACCTGTGGCTATTCAGTGTGGAGAACAGACAAAGAAAACAGAAGGTAACATTAAAAAAAGGTTCATTTTGTAATGGTTCAAAGTCAGAGAAACACTGAAATGGAGAGATATGAGGTATGGGACAGAGTTATACTTCCTTTTGGTATTAAAACACATGAGGCAAGAACCTTTATT
This sequence comes from Protopterus annectens, assembly GCF_019279795.1. Lineage (NCBI taxonomy): Eukaryota > Metazoa > Chordata > Ceratodontiformes > Protopteridae > Protopterus > Protopterus annectens. The sequence goes on along the minus strand of NC_056750.1, from coordinate 618,878,908 downwards.
TTAATAAATAAGGAATCATTTTGTGGCATTATTTTTGAGACTGCACAAAGTATGGAAGCATTTTATGTGAATACAAGAAAAGAATGACAACCCATTGAATATAAAGACTCAGAAACCTTATTTCAGAAGCAATTATTCAAGTCAACACAGATCGTTAATAAAAAATAATGTATTGTTACAACCCTCCAGTCATGAGGGTTGCAGGATGATTTATTAAATGAAATGATTGTGTACTGACTGAACCAGAGAATGATGTTTTGGGGAGCATAACAGATAGGATCAAAAGAGAAGAAGCTGATAATATTTTGAAGGAAGGGTCACCTATAAGAAGAACATATGTGGAGACCGTGGCTATTTAGAGTGGAGAACAGAAAGACAAGAAAAAAGAAGATAACATTAAAAGAAGGTTAATTGTAATGGTTGAAAGTCAGAGGAACACTGAAATGGACAGATATGAGGTATGGGACAGAGTTGTACTTCCTTTGGGTATTAAGACAAATGAGGTAAGAGCCTTTATTTTAATAAATACAGAGCTATTTTGTGACATTATTTTTGAGACTGCACAAAGTATGGGAATTTTTTTTTATGAAAATACAAGAAAAGAGATTGATACTCCATGGAATGAATATGTAATTAAAGCATTTTTCCAAAAATGAAAAAAGAAACTACGTATAAAATTTCAGGCAGAAAATGAAAGAGAGAGACTTTAAAAACATTTTAAAAGTATTTATTAAGAAGTGATGGACATTTCTAAAGTTTTTCATAGTAGGGGATTGCAGACAAGGGGATGGGACTGTAATATTGTTTTGAAAATGGAAAATAAAAAAATATATATGTATTCCAATTCTTATAACAGTTGGAGGGAAAATATTGGGAACAGGGTGAGATAAAATATTGGCAACAACCAAGAACACATTTTTATGGTAAAGAATGACACTTGGTAAATAATTGCAATAAAAGAAATGTTATACATGTGGGAAAACTGGATATGATGTAAAAAAATGTAAATTTGAATGTTATAAATGTATAAAACACAACATTCATGGATGAATTGTAAAGAAAAAGACATTGAAATAGACAGTGAAATGAAGGTGCCAGATAAAGAAGAAGAAGAAGAAATTAAAGAAACAGTGGAAAATAATCTAGAAAAAAGACTGTAATAAAAAAAGAGGAAATTCAAAAGTATAAACTCAAAGGAGAAAAAAGAAAAGAAATGGAGGAAAATCATAAGGGGAAAATGCTTCCCTTCAAACTAAGGAATAAGGAAACAGTTGTTGAGTCTTTCGGCTTTTCCTGGTTAGGGGGTCGCCACAGCAGAACTCTGGTCCGCTAATGATTGGCAGTAGATTTTTACGTGCCGAGTTGCTGGCCCTGACGCACAACCTTCAACGAAGGTAAGCCCATTCACGCATGTCTCCACACAGAAGACGCTCTAGCTGAGAATCGAACAGGACAACTTCTTACTGTGAGGCGACAACGCTACCACAGCACCACCAATAAGGAAACAGTAATTTAAAAAATATTTAAAGGAGATCCACACCCACAGACTCAAAAAAAATGTTTATTTCATCATGGTTTGGTGTTTCCTACATTTTAATACCACTCTGGGACTATTTACAGGTTTATAGATATTTTTATATGTAGTTTCTGAGTCTGACCACATGGGGTCTGGCAGCTTGAAATAATTCTGATTGTTTATTCTGCCTCTAGGCATCCCAGAATTCATTGTTTGTCTCTAAATAATTGCATCATGTCTGCCACTTTTTCCCTAAAGCTCCTGTCACTGCACTGCTTTTACAGGCATTCACTGCTGTGTTGTAGTCACCTAGTTTTGGTTAACATTTATTCCTTTTTCAATGACTACTTCAAACACAAGCAGTGCAAATGCCACAGAACAGAATTGAAAATTGCATTTTATTGCTGCTGCCTCTTAGAAATGTTAACTTGATTTCTTTTGTGAAGCCTGAATTGTAGTTCTTCAAGGTATCTCCCCTCCCCCTTCACACCTAACTTCTCTAGCTGTCAAAGTACTATGGGTAATTTGACCCATTATCTGCATGTGATTGACAGCTCACAACAGGTGACCTGATTAATGTACTGTTTTTGTCACAGCCTTTCCTTCATTACTGTGGGGCACTTTTTTGTTGCTCTCCTCCTGCTGTCAAATTTAGATCTGAGCTCCACAGCACTGGGAGACATCACAGCTTTGCAAACCATCAAACTCCCAGTTTCTTTCCTTCCAGTTTGGTTAATTAGCTAACAACTGATAGACTATAAACATGATATATTTCACGTACTTGCATGACAGTAGTCGTATGTTTTTAAAGTGGTAATTTAAGATTAAGGTATTGCATACTTCATGTAATCTTATGTAGTGTTGTCTATTAATTGTGACAGACATCTGCTTCCTATGTAAAAAGATGCAATTAATGTGTATGCATGGTCATTGCAAATTTATGCTCTTTGTTCATGCAGCTGTTACTGTACTGTTGCCTGTAGTTCCTCACTGTACTTTGTCACATATCGGTAGGGCTGTTCAGATAATTGAGATTATAGTTTGTCATTTAGATTAGAATAGAGTGGTCTGGGCAAGGTAGCTCTGACATCACTATGTCAGAGGTTCACTGCCTCTTCTATATTAGCACTATTAACTTGAAACACTTTCAGAACAAGAAAATGTGAATTAATATTCATTTCTGAAGTGAAAGAAGGGTACAACTTCAATTATTTTTCATTATTTATTAAGCATAATTCACCACCTTTTCTCCAAAGGTCACCACTTTTTAGAAGGGATTAAAAGTGAGAGGGCTAAAATCCAAGTCAAAATCACGTACGCTTGAGAGGTAGTTTTCGGTAAATTTACTAAAGGGAGGATGCAAATTGGTACAGCTACTTAACATGTTACATAATTTTGTTAACATATAACTGGTAACTGTCAGAAAAGTGGGCGGGACTAGAATAACATCTGCTTTGAGCAAGTATCACTTTGACTTTCTGTAAAGAACCGATAGCCTATCCTTCTATCGGAGGGACAGGTGCTGATTGAATGTGGTTACTGGAAATGCATTAACGGACGTGAGATTAAGTTCCTTTGCAACTCCTATGAAAAATAACATAATTCACTATCACTATCAATGTGTTATTGAGGATACGGGCAGGGGGCAGGGACGCATGCTTGGAGTACGATATTCATTCACCCACTTCCAGTAGTTTGACCTTTGTTCTGGTTGGAGCTAATCTACTGTTATATATTTTTTCTGTGAATATTAAGATCCTTGTAAATATATTATCGTAACACCTTCTCATTTTACGCTTGAGATTGGAGTTACAAGCTGTTGTTTCATCTGTTGTACTAGTTTTAACATTATTTTTGGGTACAAGCATTACAAACTGTCACAAATGTACAACTAAATTACAAAATAGTCTATACCTAAATCAAAGTATATAATTTTAATCAACAATTTGTCACAATTCAGTGCACCGTCTAACCACACCTCTCAACTTGGAATCATCAAAAATATGGAGAAAATCCCATGAAAAGTAGGGTTGCCACCTTTTCAAATGTCCAAAGTGGGACATTTTTTGTACAAACATCAGATTTTGCAAGGCAAAACATACCCACAGCCAGTACAAAGGACAGAACTTCACTTTTTTTGCATACATAAATACTTATTCTTGTAGCATTTTAGTTGCTTATTCTGTTCCTTATAACATTTAGTTGTTTCAGAAACAGAATAACTGTTTTAATGCAACTATTACATTAAATATAGGAAATATATTTGTCCTAATATCTCAGGACATTTGCCATTTTTTCAATTTTTATGCAGGACACTGCACAAAGAGGGACTGTTCCTTGCAAAGTGGGACAGGTGGTAACGCTAATGAAAAGCAGGTTAGGATTGCCACCTTTTCAGTGGTCCAAAGTGGGACACAATGGGTGTGGCTACTTTATGACAGGGGGTGTGGTCATGGGTAGAGAGTGTGGCCAATCCTGTGACAGCCTGGACATTCCAGAGAAGCAAGCTTCTGAACATAGCCCCACAAAATAAATACCTGATATGCACGGAATCCCCAATAAGTGCATGCTCACCTTAATACAGCTATTGGAAGAACACACTGTTTGTTTTTATAAAAATCAGCAGTTTAATGCCCAAAACAGGATAGAAATAGTAAATACATCCAACGAAATCAAGTTAAAACCAAAGTGTTCAATAATCCATAAAAATAGGAAACAATGGTTAAGCACTTTCACCCGAATTTCGGGCTTCTTCAGAACACTGTGTAAAAATGTAAAACGCCTTAAATAGGTTGTTTGGCACCAAAAATGTTTCAAACATGTTAAAGAGATAGTGCCCTGTTATTAAGTTAAACATGAATATTTACATTAACTTCAATTCCCAAGCAATCCCTATTAGTGTAAAATACCCTTAAAAGACTGCTCAAGTCTGACTTTCTATAAGGGACACAACTAGTAAACTGTTTGGAAAATTATTCAAATAACATCATAAACCTTCGTCAATGCAAATAACATATTTACCATTTGTCAAAAACATAATATCACATAACGATTTCTTAATACGATGTACTGAAAAAACATTACCACTAACAATTAATGTTTATCTAAAAAAGATAAATATTTTTAAATATATTTTTTAATAAAAAAACTTAGTAAACCTATTATGCTCTTAAAAGTATGCGCTAGGTTTTTATTTTATTTTTAATATGCAATCGAGCCCTGCCAGCTCAGTCTACTAAAATTCAAAAACCTCTAAATATGTATTGACCTAACCAACTGTTGGCCCTGAAGAGCTTATAAAAACACTGATAAAGAATACTAATAAAAAATAAGTACAGCAATATGCTAGTTTTAGCTATAAATAAACATAAATTAACAATTTGTTCCTGTCGATAATATATATAGAAGAGTATCAAATGTAAAGATGGTTTGATATTCATTGAGCTTTATAAGGGGAAGCATTTCAAACAGCCAACATTTATTTTATATTCATTTTAATATATAGAAGAGTGTATGATCTGACAAGCTGTGTCTGAGACCTCTCAACAATGCTCGTTTTCTTTTTATTTTCTTTTTAATATAGGTGGATGCATCCTCTAAACATTAACTTAACTAGTACAGCGTGCTTCTTATGGCAAGCTGTACATTTGTATTCTGTTACGAACCAGTGATGCTACCTAAAGGTTCGTTCTGTCACCATGACTACATAAACTAGTAACTGTACATTCATCCTACACCACTTACCATAGTGGATGTATATTTGGTATACCTCCCAAATGTGTATTATCATACCAATGACTAAACTATGTCATTTGAATACTATATCAAATGATCTGAGTTCAAACAAAAAGCAAATTTAGGCAATGTTATAGACATTCAAGAATTCCTATTATATATCTATTAAAGATGAAACTGTACAAAATGTTGTACAACAATTTGTATCCTCCTTGTACAATAAATAAACTGTAACATAACCTTATAGAATAGAGTTATTCCACCAAGGGAATAACTGTCCAACATAAATAAAAAGATTTTTTGATGTAATAAGAAATAACCCGTAAAACTGAGTAAAATTAAAATAAAAAATATATATGTAGAAAAAATGAACAAAATTTTATGTCCTAAATAATAATGTAATTATAATTCAAATAAAGTGTTAAACAATTCAAATGCATCTGACCTAATAAGAATGTACATAGTCTAATGAAAATTGACTAAATATGCTTCCTTGGAAAATTAATGTACCAAAATAGGTTTTAATGAAATACTGTCAAATAACCCAGGTATAGTGGTGGCATCCAGATAGATTTGCCACCACACCTCCTTAAATAGTAGGTGTGTTTTAAGATCACCCCCTCTAGGATCAGCTTTAATAATATCAATTATTGCAAATTTAAATCCTTTAGTATTCCCCTTGGTTTCTACGTGTCTTGACAAGGCGTTAGTTAAATCCTTCTTCCTAATTTTATAAATGTGATCATAAATGCGTTTATGTAAACTCCTCTCTGTCTTTCCCACATAGAAACAGTGGCATTGGTTACATGTCGCTAAATATACTACCATTTTAGAGTTGTGGTTACCCTTTAAACACTTTATTTCGGTTCTCATAATATTTTGTAATTTAATTTCCTTCGTTTCATTGATATAGTTACATTGACTGCAACGTCCACATTTCTTGGTATAATTTTCTATTGAAGTATTGATCTTCCTGTCACATTGTGTATGTTTTTGTAATAACATTTTTATATTATTGCCCATCTTATAGACAATTCCTGGTTTCATTCCCATTACTTCTGATAGTATAGAATCACTTGTTATTAAGTACCAATATTTGGTCAGTAAGTCAATAATATCTCTGGATACGGGACTGTAAAACATAACATATGGTCTCTGATGGTTGGTGTTGATGCTTTTACCAGCATTAGTATTCTTACCAGTGGGGGGTTCTCCTGATAAGTGTCCGCCTAATCCTAATAGCGGTTTATATTTCATCCCCCATTCATTCAAAATATATTTGGTTACATTGTCCATCATATCAATGAGGTACCCTCTATCTTTAAACATGTTCATTATATTAATTAATTCACAGACCAGTGTATTAAGGTGAGATGTCATTCTATAGGCCCTGATACATTGACCCTTAAAAATACTATATTTAAGTTTAGTGGGATGATAGCTATTATATTGTAGATAATAATTAGAGAATGTGTTTTTCCTATGTATTCTGGAATGTAATTTCCCTTCATGTTCATAAATGTAGGTGTCCATATAGGCTATACCAGTAGTGTTGTATGCATAGGTGAATTTTAAAAAATCATTGCTACCATTTAGAGACAGTATGAATTGTTCCAATTGTTCAATACTAGACTTCCAAAGGATGTAGATGTCATCAAGAAATCTAGAATAATACTTGATGTGATGAAAATATAAACTGGGGAAAAGAGTATTGAGTTCCCAATCTAACATGACCAGGTTGGCAAAGATGGGAGCACAGGCTGCTCCCATAGCTACCCCCTGGTCTGTTTGAAATGTTCCCCTTCAAAATAGATGAAATTGTTATCTAACACAATATTCATGCACTCAGTAATTAAATTAATTTCGTCCCATTCCAGATCTGAAAATCTTATAATACTATTGGAAAAGGCCTCTAATCCGTCCTCTTTGGGTATGCATGAAAATAGGTCTATCACATCTATGGTGACAAATAACCATCCCTTATTCCATTTTTCAATAGGATATACCTTCAAAAATTCCCAAGAATCTTTCACCATATGAGGTATTTTATCATATATATGTTTGAGTCTCACATCTATATATTTTCCTATTGGGAATGTTTTCGATTCACTTCCAGATATAATAGGCCTGAAAGGGGGGGGTCATCAATAGATTTATGAATTTTAGGTATTCCAACCAGATTTCTTGATGACATCTACATCCTTTGGAACTCTAGTATTGAACAATTGGAATAATTCATACAGTTCCTAAATGGTAGCAATGATTTTTTAAAATTCACCTATGCATACAACACTACTAGTATAGCCTATTTGGACACCAACATTTATGGACATGAAGGGAAATTGCATTCCAGAATACATACATTATACCAAGAAATGTGGACGCTGCAGTCAATGTAACTATATCAATGAAACGAAGGAAATTAAATTACAAAATATTATGAGAACCAAAATAAAGTGTTTAAAGGGTAACTGCAACTCTAAAATGGTAGTATATTTAGCGACATGTAACCAATGCCACTGTTTCTATGTGGGAAAGACAGAGAGGAGTTTAAATAAACACATTTATGAACACATTTATAAAATTAGGAAGAAGGATTTAACTAACGCCTTGTCAAGACATGTAGAAACCAAGGGGCATACTAAAGGATTTAAATTTGCAATAATTGATATTATTAAAGTTGATCCTAGAGGGGGTGATCTTAAAACACACCTACTATTTAAGGAGGTATGGTGGCAAATCTATCTGGATGCCACCACTATACCTGGGTTAAATGACAGTATTTCATTAAAACCTATTTTGGTACATTAATTTTCCAAGGAAGCATATTTAGTCAATTTTCATTAGACTACATACATTCTTATTAGGTCAGATGCATTTGAATTGTTTAACACTTTATTTCAATTATAATTACATTATTATTTAGGACATAAAATTTTGTTCATTTTTTTATACATATATATTTTTTATTTTAATTTTACTCAGTTTTACAGGTTATTTCTTATTACATCAAAAAATCTTTTTATTTATGTTGGACAGTTATTCCCTTGGTGGAATAACTCTATTCTATAAGGTTATGTTACAGTTTATTTATTGTACAAGGAGGATACAAATTGTTGTACAACATTTTGTACAGTTTCATCTTTAATACATATATAATAGGAATTCTTGAATGTCTACAACATTGCCAAATTCGCTTTTTGTTTGAACTCAGATCATTTGATATAGTATTCAAATGACATAGTTTAGACATTGGTATGATAATACACATTTGGGAGGTATACCAAATATACATCCACTATGGTAAGCGGTATAGGATGAATGTACAATTACTACTTTATGTAGTCATGGTGACAGAACAAAGCTTTAGGTAGCATCACTGGTTCATAACAGAATACAAATGTGCAGCTTGCCATAAGAAGCACGCTGTATTAGTTAAGTTAATATTTAGAGGATGCATCCACCTATATTAAAAAGAAAATAAAAAGAAAACGAGCATTGTTGAGAGGTCTCGGACACAGCTTGTCGGATCATAAACTCTTTTATATATATTATCGACAGGAACAAATTTTTAATTTATGTTTATTTATGGTTATAGCTACCATATTGCTGTACTTATTTTTATTAGTATTCTTTATCAGTGTTTTTATAGGCTCTTCAGGGCCAACAGCTGGTTAGGTCAATACATATTTAGAGGTTTTTGAATTTTAGTAGAACGAGCTGGCAAGGCTCGATTGCATATTAAAAATAAGATAAAAAACTAGCACATACTTTTAAGAGCATAATAGGTTTACTAAGTTTTTTTATTAAAAAATATATTTAAAAATATTTATCTTTTTTAGATAAACATTAATTGTTAGTGGTAATGTTTTTTCAGTACATCGTATTAAGAAATCGTTATGTGATATTATGTTTTTGACAAATGGTAAATATGTTATTTGCATTGACGAAGGTTTATGATGTTATTTGAATAATTTTCCAAGCAGTTTACTAGTTGTGTCCCTTATAGAAAGTCAGACTTGAACATTCTTTTAAGGGTATTTTACACTAATAGGGATTGCTTGGGGAATTGAAATTAATGTAAATATTCATGTTTAACTTAATAACAGGGCACTGTCTTTTTAACATGTTTGAAACATTTTTGGTGCCAAAAAACCTATTTAAGGCATTTTACATTTTTACACAGTGTTCTGAAGAAGCCCAAAATTCGGGTGAAAGTGCTTAACCATTGTTTCCTATTTTTATGGATTATTGAACACTTTGGTTTTAACTTGATTTCGTTGGATGTATTTACTATTTCAATCCTGTTTTGGGCATTAAACGGCTGATTTTTAAAAAAAACAAAGAAAGTGTGTTCTTCCATTTGCTGTATTAAGGTGAGTGTGCATTTACTGGGGATTCCATGCATATCAGTTATTAGTACTTTTTCTTGGAATTATTCAGTAGTCGACCAGCATGGAGTCAACCGGTGAAGACTCACCAACGCATAATCAGGGAGAACGCAATGAACTTTCAGTACTCCGGGAAGAGTTTTCTACTTTGAAGGATGAGGTTGGCAAATTGTTTGAGTTAATTAAAAAATGACTTTAGAATCCATTAGCCGTTGAGTGAGAGCTCCAACAAAGGAGCCAGTACATCGGCTTTCTCCAGTGACAGACACAATAAGGAGGATGGTGACAGCTTGACAGCCTCTAAATTGAGTACCAACCTTATACAGCCTGTAAGATAAGAGAACAACCAACAACTTGAGGGTATGAACAAGTCGGAGGACAGTATAGCCATACCCAATGGACAGATTTCCAACAGGACAAGATGTCCTATTGACATCGAACTACCTTTAAATATTACTGAACCATTAAATAGTAGCAAAATTAACTTACCAGATTTTACTTTCAATTTCTCAGTCTATGATTTTAAAGAAGAAGCCAATAGACTGGGAACTAAACCAAAGAGACCATTTCCAGCCAAGACATATTCTAATGCGGTAGGAAGAGTTGCACAATATTCTAAAGGTACTGTAAATCACAATAGTCAATATAATGGAATTCTTGATAAAAGTAAAGAAAGACAAGAAACTCAATTTAATCAATTTTTATCTAAAGGCTGTGACATTGATCAAGTAAAGCAGTCTATCGATGTACAAAATAATTCTATGGTTAAAGGGGGTACTTTAAGGGATATGATTTACTCCATGGGGATACTTTTAAAAAATATAAATGGAGTCAAAACAGACAATGCATATATTAAGAAATGTATAGAGATGAAGATGGTACCAAAAGGGTTGAGATTTTTTTAAGGTACCCATGGGTATCAACATGATTACTAATGTGAAAGAAGAGTTTAATGCATTTTTTGACGAATGTGGTTTTAAGTTTATGCAACTCTTGTTAAAACATAATGATGAAAAACTAAGTAAGTTAATCCAGGAAACTGAAAACTTGAATGAGCTTATAACCAAGGATTTATTATTTTCAGAATAGGATAGATTATATAGAAAGCAATTTGACATAGCGGATAGGTGGATGCAAAATTTGTGTAAAACAAGGCATAAAAAATACTTAGAGATACTAATCAATATAAGAATGGGACTGTATATACATGGTATAGAGAGAAAACCAATGGTAAAACACAACAGTATCATCGTTTAGATGATAATCATCAGGAAGGGTTTATAGAGAAGGAATTTACTCCTAACAACCCCCATTTTTGGAGAGAACAAGGGACACAGGGACAACCCTACAGGAAAGATTACATGAGAGAAAGGGGGAAATACAACAACAACAATTACAACAGGAGATGGTAAGGGACAGTTCAACAAATGGTCATATAAGTAAAACAGGAGACTATTTGTACAGCTTTAATGGATTTAATATTTATAATTATTCCAAATTGGAAATAAATGAAGGTCATTTCAACATTTTGGCCAATGGTATGAAATTTATCCCCACACCTAGGTTTGATCTGGTTGATAGTATATGTGAATTGAAAAAATTCACAAGAAAGATGAATTTAGCCATTGTGTTTAATGAAAAAGGTTATAATAAAAAACATCAGCAAGAAAATATATTAAATAAAACCAATACTGATTTGATTGTGAAAAGTTCATTTATAACTTTTGGGTACCCAGTGGTTGAAATGCATGAAAAAATAATGACCAGGGAGTTGTATAACCTATATAGGACACAACACAACACAGGGTATAGTAATTTAACCACAGGAGAAATTGATACATTAAAGGAACTACAAACAGATTCCAGTATTAGGGTTATGAAACCAGATAAAGGTGGAGGGATTGTAATATTTGAGACCCATGAATATAATAAGAAAATGTATGACTTACTATACTTTACAGGCAATTATGAATCCATTTCACTTAATGAAATCAATATTGCCTATCAGAGAATTGATTCATACCTAGAGTAATATCTTATAGAAGGTAGGATTAGTACAGAAATACACAAATTCATGACAGTCAAACATCCAAGATTAGCCACGTTGGTTGGAATACCTAAAATTCATAAATCTATTGATGACCCCCCTTTCAGGCCTATTATATCTGGAAGTGAATCGAAAACATTCCCAACAGGAAAATATATAGATGTGAGACTCAAATATATATGATAAAATACCTCATATGGTGAAAGATTCTTGAGAATTTTTGAAGGTATATCCTATTGAAAAATGGAATAAGGGATGATTATTTGTCACCATAGATGTGATAGACCTACCTGTTTTCATGCATACCCAAAGAGGACGGATTAGAGGCCTTTTCCAATAGTATTATAAGATTTTCAGATCTGGAATGGGACAAAATTAATTTAATTACTGAGTGCATGAATATTGTGTTAGATAACAATTTCATCTATTTTGAAGGGGAACATTTCAAACAGACCAGGGGGGTAGCTATGGAAGCAGCCTGTGCTCCCATCTTTGCCAACCTGGTCATGTTAGATTGGGAATTCAATACACTTTTCCCCAGTTTATATTTTCATCACATCAAGTATTATTCTAGATTTCTTGATGACATCTACATCCTTTGGAAGTCTAGTATTGAACAATTGGAACAATTCATACAGTTCCTAAATGGTAGCAATGATTTTTTAAAATTCACCTATGCATACAACACTACTGGTATAGCCTATTTGGACACCTACATTTATGAACATGAAGGGAAATTACATTCCAGAATACATAGGAAAAACACATTCTCTAATGATTATCTACAATATAATAGCTATCATCCCACTAAACTTAAATATAATATTTTTAAGGGTCAATATATCAGGGCCTGTAGAATGACATCTGACCTTAATACACTGGTCTGTGAATTAATTAATATAACGAACATGTTTAAAGATAGAGGATACCCTGTTGATATGATGGACAATGTAACCAAATATATTTTTGCTGAATGGCCAGATGAAATATAAACCGCTATTAGGATTAGGCGGACACTTATCAGGAGAACCCCCCACTGGTAAGAATACTAAATCTGGTAAAAGCATCAACACCAACTATCAGAGACCATATATTATGTTATACAGTCCCGTATCCAGAGATATTATTGACTTACTGACCAAATATTGGTACTTAATAACAGGTGATTCTATACTATCAGAAGTAATGGGAATGAAACCAGGAATTGTCTATAAGATGGGCAATAATATAAAAATGTTATTACAAAAACATACACAATGTGACAGGAAGATCAATACTTCAGTAGAAAATTATACCAAGAAATGTGGACGTTGCAGTCAATGTAACTATATCAATGAAACAAAGGAAATTAAATTACAAACTATTATGAGAACCAAAATAAAGTGTTTAAAGGGTAACTGCAACTCTAAAATGGTAGTATATTTAGCGCATGTAACCAATGCCACTGTTTCTATGTGGGAAAGACAGAGAGGAGTTTAAATAAATGCATTTATGAACACATTTATAAAAATAGGAAGAAGGATTTAACTAACGCCTTGTCAAGACATGTAGAAACCAAGGGGCATACTAAAGGATTTAAATTTGCAATAATTGATATTATTAAAGTTGATCCTAGAGGTGGTGATCTTAAAACACACCTACTATTTAAGGAGGTATGGTGGCAAATCTATCTGGATGCCACCACTATACCTGGGTTAAATAACAGTATTTCATTAAAACCTATTTTGATACATTAATTTTCCAAGGAAGCATATTTAGTCAATTTTCATTAGACTACATACATTCTTATTAGGTCAGATGCATTTGAGTTGTTTAACACTTTATTTGAATTATAATTACATTATTATTTAGGACATAAAATTTTGTTCATTTTTTTATACATATATATTTTTTATTTTAATTTTACTCAGTTTTACAGGTTATTTCTTATTACATCAAAAATCTTTTTATTTATGTTGGACAGTTATCCCCTTGGTGGAATAACTCTATTCTATAAGGTTATGTTACAGTTTATTTATTGTACAAGGAGGATACAAATTGTTGTACAACATTTTGTACAGTTTCATCTTTAATAGATATATAATAGGAATTCTTGAATGTCTATAACATTGCCTAAATTCGCTTTTTGTTTGAACTCAGATCATTTGATATAGTATTCAAATTACATAGTTTAGTCATCGGTATGATAATACACATTTGGGAGGTATACCAAATATACATCCACTATGGTAAGCGGTGTAGGATGAATGTACAATTACTACTTTATGTAGTTATGGTGACAGAACAAACCTTTAGGTAGCATCACTGGTTCGTAACAGAATACAAATGTGCAGCTTGCCATAAGAAGCACGCTGTACTAGTTAAGTTAATATTTAGAGGATGCATCCACCTATATTAAAAAGAAAATAAAAAGAAAATGAGCATTGTTGATAGGTCTCAGAGAGGTCATAGCTTGTCGGGTCATGCACTCTTCTATATATATTATCGAAAGGAACAAATTTTTAATTTATGTTTATTTATGGTTATAACTACCATATTGCTGTACTTATTTTTTATTAGTATTCTTTATCAGTGTTTTTATAGGCTCTTCAGGGCCAACAATTGGTTAGGTCAATACATATTTAGAGGTTTTTGAATTTTAGTAGAATGAGCTGGCAGGGCTCGATTGCATATTAAAAATAAAATAAAAACCTAGCGCATACTTTTAAGAGCGTAATAGGTTTACTAAGTTTTTTTATTAAAAAATATATTTAAAAATATTTATCTTTTTTAGATAAACATTAATTGTTAGTGGTAATGTTTTTTCAGTACATCGTATTATTTATTTATTTATTTAAATTTGTTGACCGGGAGTGTCCAACTGGACGTAGGTCCATTTTCAGCGGAGGCCCGGGGAGAAAAGCTCCACAGTAAAATAAACAGACAATAGTTACATTGGATTACATAGCGATTAACAATTTAACATAGCAATTACTTACAACATATTTACAGATGAAGAACATAGTACATCAGTAGACAACTAGAATCTTTATCTGTGAAGTACATAACAGACATTAACAAATGTTACAATGAGAAGTTCCTGCTGTATAATAAGTACTAGGCTTATGAGCATCTGAGCTTGCTATAATCAAGCTAGTTAGTGGAGTGGAGAGAAAGGTAGTGGTTGGATGGGGTGGATGATATTAGAGTGGGAGTTGCAAGGACATAGCCAGCATGTTTTTAGGTGCGCTTTTAGTAAAGTTTTGAAGTGGGTGCATGATGGTACGGAGGTAATTGTGGGTGGGAGTGAGTTCCATAATTTGGCTATGGCGCAAGAGAATAGTGCTTCACCAGCAGAGTTATTGGCTTTAGTGATCTGCAGGTGATTTTTGTTGCTGGATCTTAGTGGTCTGGTGGTGCGATAGGGTTGGAGTAGATTCTGGAGGGATGAGACATTTAGTGGATGGTTTGCTAGTTTGTGGGTGAGTGAGAGTTGATAGCACTGAAGGAGATGAGGGAGTTCAAGCCAGCCCAGTTCAGCAAGTGAGAGACAGTGGTGACTATGGTAGGATGCCCCTGTGGCGAATTTGGCGATTTTGTTGTAGCAGGTCTCTAGCTTGTTTAGATCACATTGCCTTAGGTTGGTATATATTGGAGAGGCATAAAGTAGGGTGGAGATAAGGTGGGAATTTGGTATTGAAATCTTTGCTGCTTTGGTGAGAAGTTGCTTATTTCTGTATAACGCTCCTAGTATTTTGTGGACTTTTTTATGGTCATGGATATGTGAATGTCAAATTTTAGTTTATTGTCTATTTCCACTCCTAGCAATTTGGTGTGTTCAGTTGGGTATATAGTGGTGTTGTCTTTTGCTGTGATGTTAAAGTGAGAGTTGTTTTGAGTATGTTTGGTGGGTTGGAAGATGAGTAGTATAGTTTTGTTTGGGTTGAGTATTAATTGGGCATCGGATAACCATGTTTCAACAGTGGAAAAGGCTTCCTGTGTGACTTTTTGCAGTTTGGGTAGGGACTGGACTGAGCAGATGATGGTCGAGTCATCTGCGTATTGTATGAGTGTGCCACGTTTGGTGGCAGAGGCTAGATTATTGGTGTAAACTGAGAAGAGTAGGGGTCCAAGGATGGATCCTTGGGGAACCCCTATGGAGACAGGTAGTTGGGGAGATATGTCATTCTGCCATACAATGGATTGTTGGCGGTCAGACAGGTAACTCTGAAACCAGTTGGTGACTGACTGTGAGAAGGATAGGTTATTGAGGACAGAGATAAGTTGTTTGTGTGGGACCATGTCAAATGCTTTAGATAGGTCTAGGAAAGTAGCAGAGGAGAGATAGCCATTGTTTTTATGCTGAAGGATAGTTTTAGTAAAGGAGAGTAAGGCAGTGGTGGTGCTATGGTTTGGTCAGAAACCATGCTGAGTACTGGAAAGGAGGTTGTTAGTAAGTAGGTAGTCTGAGACCTGAGAGTGTATGCATCTCTCTAGTATTTTGGAGAGTGGAGAGAGAATAGCTATGGGGCGGTAATTGGTTAGTTCTGAGGAGGGTCCGCCTTTGTGGAGGGGAATTATATGTGATACTTTCCACAGTGTGGGAACGTAACTTTCTGACAGAGATCGGTTAATCAATATGGATACTGGGTAGGCCAGAGCATCAGCTGCGATTTGTAGGTATTCACTTGGGAGGTTGTCTGCTGCTAATTTGGTGGGTTTAAGTTTAGTTAAGAGTTTTTTATGTTGGAGGTAGGTACAGGAGAAAAAGAGAAGGCAGTGGGGAGATTACTAGTTGAAGGTGTGGGTTGGAGGAGAGGGGGGTTGTGTTGTTTAGCTAGTGATAGTATGGTTTGGGTGAAGTGTGTGTTGAATGAGGTAGCAATATTTTCTGAGGAGTGAGGGATGTTAGGAGGAGGGGTACTGACTTTACCTGGGTGGAAGATGGAGTTTATGGAGGACCAGAATTGTTTGGGGCTGTGTTGTGAGGAGTCTTGGGCAGACTGGTAGTATTGGAATTTGTCCTGTTTTATTAGCTTTTTGATTCTATTGCGTAGTTCTAGGAATTTCTGTCTAGCTGAGGGGGTTTTGGTTTTGTGCCAGTGCCCCCAGGCTTTATCCCTATTTTTCATGTCTCACTTAGTGGTTTTCTGTAGCCATGGGGAGGGTTGTGCTTTGGTTCTGCAAAATCTTATGAGGGCATGGTAATTAAGGATGTTCAGGAAGGTAGTATTAAAAAAATTCAACTGCGTCATCTAGACTGAGGTACTTTAGAGGATGCCAGTTACATTCTTTGAGGGATGAGATGAATGTGAGTGGGTTAAAGTTTAGTTTTTTACGTATTTGACTGTAGATGACAGGTTTAGCTTGGTATAGGTATTTTTTTGAGTAGGAATGTTGGGGAGTGATCACTGAGGCTATCTGATAAGCAGCCTGTTATATATGACTGTGGGCTCTTACTGACTAGTATCCAATCCAGGGTAGAGTGCTTGCTGGAGTTTTTATTTATCCTGGTTGGTGACTGGACTAGTTGGGTGAAGCCATGAAGGTGTACATGATGGGTTGGATTGTTGCCAGAACAGGATTGTTAGTCAATATTGAAATCACCTAAGATGATAGTTTCTTGGGAGAGATGGTGGGTAGACCAGCTGAGGAGGTTTTCTAGTGGAGGGATGTTTTGGCCAGGTGGGAAGTAGCATCCAATTATGTTGATGGTTTTGTTTTGGTTAATTTTGAGGTTGGTATATATTATTTCTTCATTGCCTATTTGTGGAGCTGATGATTTTAAGATCTGGATGTTTAGATGCTGTTTAAATATTATAGCTACACCACCTCCTTGTTTGTTTAGCCAGTCTACTCTTAGTATGCAGTAACCTGTAGGGAGTATTTGCTCACTGGTAATGTGAGGTTTTAGCAAGGTTTCTGTCAGGATGACTATATCTGGGGAGTACAAGTCTATGGTGGCATGGAGTTCATGGACTTTGTTGGATATACTTCTAATATTTAGGCTTAGTAGAAGGAAGTCACTTGGCTTTCTATTGGCTGTAATATGGGAGAAGTTGTGGTTAATAGTCTGATTATGAGGATTGGGGTTGGAGATGGTAGGGCCAGGGTTGGGGTGGATGTCTCCACTTAGGGCTAGTTTTGATATGCATGATCTCAGTTTTTGAATATGTTTGTTTATAAGGGAAACTTTATGATTGTGCTCTGTGGGTAATAGGTATGGTGGGAGGGTTACTATGTTAAGTTGTAGGGATGCTTTATGTTTGAGTAGTATAGTTGGTAGAATATGTGGTGGGTGCGTAGGGATGGGTCTTGAGTTGGTGGGAGGGGAGCTGAGTGTGGGTGAGACATGAGTGGTGGTGTGAGTAGTAGTACAGTGGTAGTGGTTGAGTGGGGGAATGATGGAGCTTTGGTAGGATGTAAGATATGCAAGGAGAGTGCATGCAGTGAGCATAGGAAAGGTATGCTTGTACATGTTAGTTGAGGAGGTGTGACAGTAAAGGGAATATGAAAGAGGTAGTGTTGGGTTAGTGCTGTGGTTGACTATTGGAAAGATGGGAGGGGTTTGAGTGCAATAAAGGTGGGACCACTGGGGGCGGGAGGGAATAGAGGGCAGGATGGGGAGCGAAGTGGGTAGAGACCCTGTTAGTTGCTCGTATGAGGGGGCTGGAAACAATCACAAAGCAAAGACAAATATGTGTTAAGAAACAATCACAATTGACCAAGGACTGCTCTAAAACTGTAAGTCATTTATTAATTTCTCAGGTGGAAAAACAGGATAACCTTGTATCAGTAGGCTACTGTGGTCATAGGTTAAATTAACAAACACACAGTATTGGTCAGTTATGGATACTATTTCCTAACAGAAGATATAAGAGAAAGTGGAAGATGTGTGTGTGTGTGTGTGTGTGTGTGTGTGTGTGTGTGTGTGTGTGTGTGTGTGTGTGTGTGTGTGTGTGTGTGGTGGTGGGGGGTGCTGCTTAGCTGCTTACAAACCAAAGCAGAGTGCTCTCCAGGGGAAAATGAATATTGGCTCAAACAGGTAGACACATACTCAAAGTTAACTGTAGCTGTTTGCAGACAGTTCAGACCTGGACTGCGCTTTTCCTACAAGAATGTTAAAGGTGGTACCGCAGTTGAATACTTAAGAGTGGTGTTAGGTCTAGAAAGGAAGAGTGCAGAGAGGAGTAAGCACTTTTGAGATGGTAAATATATATTATAAAAATTATAAAAAACACACTGAGCAAATAGCTACCGCATGCAGGACAATGTCCTGAACCAACTACTTAGTATATGCAGATACTGAGCCAATTGGAAGAACATTAGAAAAAGAAAAAAAAAACCCAGACAATTATGCAGTCACAGATAAAAATATAGCGAACAGCAATCTGTCATGGTTCTCTAATGTGATTCTATCCACCAGTCATACCTCTCAACCGTGCCGAATTACTCGGTTTTTACCGAGTTTTGGGGTTCAAATGAAGGGGTGCCACAATTCCCTAGTGGCACCCCTTCAGTTCCGATTATTTTCTTTTGTTTTCTTTGTTTTTTTAATTTTCGCGGCATTAGAACTGACGTCATCACGTACGCGATGACGTCAGCTCCCTCATTGCTACCAGCCTGCGCGATGATGTCAGCTCCCCCTACCAGCCTGTCGGAATTGAGCCCAAGGAGCTCACGCATTTCTGGCATGACTGGCTGCTCAAATGCGAGTGGGAACATCAGCATGCAAACGGTTGTGAAAAACTATGGACGAGCTGGATGAGGATCTATTATCGCTGATGCGACACTGAAGAACTTCTTGGTAATCTGGCATGACTGGCTGCTCAAATGCGAGCGGGAACATCAGCAAACGGTTGTGAAAAACTATGGACAAGCTGGATGAGGATCTATTATCGCTGATGCGACGCTGAAGAACTTCTTGGTAATATGACTTTTTTATTTTAGGGAATGGCTAGGTTAATGAGAAGGGATAACAGACTTGACACTTTATTTTTATTTGTTAAGCAGTATAAAGCACACTGACTCAGCCTAAGACAAAGATGCTGTCTCAGCCTGTCTGTAAGCTAGGACCAGGAGGAGGTTAGCTGAATTTATACAGGTTGATATCTTACACTGATATAATGCAGCGGTTTTACTTAATACCAAGAATGTGCAGTGCATAACATCTGGATGATAACTGCCTGTATTTTGTGTGTAAACAACAGTTACTCTAAATGTTCCAAACCAGATATTCTGTAATGCCCCAAGATAGCTTCTGTGGAATTTCCTTTAGTGGTGTTTAGTTGTTTTAGTGGCATTTCAAAGACAGCATGGAAAAACATTGGGAGCTCGATAACAATATCATACTACCAGTAAGAGTTTATGGCCTAATGATTTAGAAGGTCTGAAAGTGTAGGAGTTCTTCATAGTAAGGAAACTAACAGAAAAAAACAAATAATCAAAAAGATTGAAATGTGGTTTGAAATTTGAATACACATTGCAATAACTAACTGCTGAATTATTATTTAGCCAGAAGTAGCATTATAATCATGTTTTAGTGAAGTGCCTGCAGAGTTGTTTGTACACACGAGTAGATGGTTTTAGATACGGGAGGAAGGAAATAAAAAAAATGATGCCAGGTAATTGTTTGTGTCACTTGTTACAAACTCTTATAGCTAAAAGTTTTCTCAGTCTTGTCTCTCAATTTTTGACTTTGTGGTAAATCACAAAGGATTGAAGTCAGTCGACAAAGCCTGACATTAGAGTCACATGCTTATTCTTCAGAAAGTGCATTTTGGTATAAAACCTGTTCTGTGCAAAATGTCCCTGATTATGGGCATTTGTCCATCACTATTTTTGTCTTTGTTCCTGATTCTTAAGTGAAGATGTTGAGGTGCCAGTGATGCGGAGTTCTGTAGATGTGCTAGTATTTAGAATACGCAAGTCTGCCATTGGCACTTGGTATTTAATTAAAAAAACTTGTTTTAACTGGTAAAGGTGGTTACCCAGGTTTGTAATTGGATTCCTTGCTTACTCAAAGCAGATTCTGGTTGAGTGATGGCTGCTCATATGTGATCTGTGCTCTGCAAATTTGCATTGTGTGCTGGATTATTTCTAAAGCTTACTTGGAGAAATTTAATGTAGATATTCACTGCATAATTGTACAGGATAAAGGTCTGTTCATGCACTAGTGACATTTCTAATGCTCAGGCATGCATTGTGATGAGTACCTTCCGCTTTGGGCAAGAGTTGGTTGCACCACATTACTTGAGGCCACTTAAGTTTAATCTTTCTAATGCCATTCAGCCTGCTTAATTTGATGTGACATTAATGTGTGATATAGAACTGCATCTGTCCTGCCATAGTAGTTTTTGTTTGCCCCATGTACTGCTGCATTTTTAATTAAGGTAACTGTGCCAGCAGATTCTTTCCTACTTTGTAACTTATTCCAGACATATTTTTTTTAGAAACCGTTTTACTGTACTCCAAAGTTTTGCGAATCCTTTATCCATCACTGGCTAGCTGCATTTTCTTTGGATGTGGTGTGGGTTTTAATGCTATTTCAATGAATGTGAGTTTCAAGGGCAGAGAAGTTTTAATTCCAAGTCTATTTTCATTGTGAGACAGTATTGCTTTGTTTAACAGATGTTTGTTAGTGTTTGGGCATTGTTGTGCTGTAAAAATAAAATCCAAATAATCATTGTAGAAGTAAAGCGGTATGCACACATTAGTGTTTATGGTAAATGGGGCGAAATAGCCAGTTAATGGGACATTGTAATGGCTGTGTGCAGGGGACGGGTACTCTGGTGCCATGTTTTGATTGCCTGTTCTTCAGTTTGTGTTTGAAAGTTGGTATCCCACAATGCCATTGGAGTGGGTGGGGTTATGTAATTATATATGCAAATTAGATGTTAATCAGTGTACAGATTTGTACCTATTTTTCATGGGCCTTGTCCAGATTTTTGATGTTTCCAGGTTGAGAGGTATGCCACCAGTAACAGCACAAATATATAGAAATAATTTAGACACTAGTATGAGCTGTCTGCACACAACACAATTACATGAATAACATTAGTGAACAAGGTGCAGCTATGCAAATAGACCATACAATACTATTATACTAAAAACAACTTGGTGCATACAAATGCTAGCATGCCATAGTAACATCCAATAATAAAGCATAAATCATATTAGATGTCTAACACAATTCAACATAAACATATACAGTTGTAAAATGTCTAATACAATTCAACATAAATAGGCATTTACAGTTGTAAAACACTTACTGGAGAGACACTGAGCCTTCATGGGGCCTGTAGCAGAGTGGATTGTAGTTTTAAAAATGGTGCCTGCCACAGGTAATATTTATTAACTTTGGGATTGTCTTAAGGTAATAAACAGGGAAGGGGGAGGGGAGAACAAGGGTGTGAGCAGGCAGTTCTTTGCACTGCTGCTAATGAGCCAAAGCAAGGACAAGTATGTGTTAAGAAACAATCACAATTGACCAAGGACTGCTCTGAAACTGTAAGTCATTTCTTAATTTCTCAGGTGGAAAAACAGATAACCTTGCATCAGTAGGCTACTGTGGTCATAGTTTAAATTAACAAACACACAGTACTGATCAGTTATGGATACTATTTGCTAACAGAAG